>NC_080671.1:330135159-330267659 GCF_030247195.1 Topomyia yanbarensis
CTCCATATCCGAATAAATCCACGATTGGTTTCCTGTCGCTTTGACGTTTTAGCACCTCTCGACTTGGGTTTCCGTTGCATTGACATCTGTCACATCGGCAAACTTCACGTCGATTGGTGTTCAGGGTCCTGGCGATCGAATGTCAATTTGGCAAGTGAAACAGTGCTGCCAGAACAGTTTCAGTGCTGCTACTTTTGTTTTTGCTGCCACTAGACTGTACCTTGGTTTTCCGTCAACGACACACCGTATGTATACAACGCAAGCATATGCCGACTCACTGGCGTCCACAAACGTGTGTAGCTCGCAACCTTCTAAAGAAGTCATGTCCGTTTTGGGGAGCAAGCAACGGGGAACTGATACGCGGTCCAAGGATAACAAAACTTTGACCCATCGTTGCCATTTATCCACCAACTCTTCGCCAATTGCGTTGTCCCAGGCTATTCCCGTTCTCCAAATGTCCTGCATTTGCCATGCACTGTGTAACAAGATATCAATCCTAAAGGGTCAAAAATTGTCATTACAGCACGGAGTACTTGACGTTTTGTAGGTGCCGCGTCGTTTTCTAGTACAGTTTGGATGTCTGGTCTCATTCTCGTAGAGAATGTAAAGATGTCACTCTGCGGACACCAAAGGAGGCCCAATACTACTTCGCAGCTTCGTTAGACTTCAAACTACGATATTTAACGCTAGTGATTTCACCGACTTTCCGCAGAACTTCGAATGAATTAGAAATAAAGTTGCGAATTTCGAACCCGCCTGCCTTATGTACAGTTTTTACTTCATTAATTAACTTCACCGCCTCTTCAATGGTATCCACGCTGTCCAACAGGTCGTCCACGTAATGGCTTTTCAAAATTGCTTCAACAGCACGAGGATACTGTTCCTTGAACTCCTTAGCATTTGAATTTTTTATATATTGTGCTGTACATGGCGAACAAGCAGACCCAAAGGTTGCAACATCCAAGAAACGTTGCGATTGGGGTTGCGAATTCGAATCTGATGGAACATTTCGCGAATGTCCCCACATACTGCGATGTTCCGTTGCCGGAATCGTATCAATACGGCCGGTAGGGATGACAGCATATCCGGTCCGTTTAGTATTTTATCGTTGAATGACACACCCCCTGCCTTGGCGGCAGCGTCCCAAATTAAACGGATTTTTCCTGGCTTACGATGATGTTTTACAATCCCAAGCGGCAAATACCTAACTTGATCAGGATCGATCGTATTCAATTCATCGCTTGTAGCGCGGTGCGCATAGCCCTTCGTTTGATAATCCATGATTTGTTGCTTAATTCTGACACACAGATCTGGATCCCGCTGAAGTCGTTTCTCGAGACTCTTCAAGCGATTAAGGGCCATCGAATAGCTTTCTGGAAAGTGTATAGCATTTTGTTTCCATAACAGACCAGTTTCATATCCTTGACCAGCTCTTTTCGTCGTTCGTTCGAGGATTTCCAACGCCCGTTTGTTTTCCGTCGGTTCAATTCCTTTTGTAATAGCAGCTTCTTCTACAGCAAAATATTCTTTCACTAGCTGGTGTAGCTGTTCATCTGCGGATATTGAATGGTTGCACTCGTAGCAATGCAAATAATTCGAAGTACTGTGCTGTTCTTGTGAAACGTTCCCGTAAATACACCATCCTAAGCGAGTCTTCATAGTAACAGGTTTTAAAGGCACTTGTATCCGTAGATTATCAAGGCCTATCAGAATGCGAGGTTGGATGGAATCATAACTTTGAACAGGAATACCTCGTAGATGAGGGTAAACTTTGGCTAACTGGTCGTAATGCATCGTCTGTGACGGAAACTCGGGTTTGCTGACAGTGCGAACGTTCTCCAGCGTATACCTCTCGTCACAAGTTGTACCCGAAATCATAAGTCGAATTTTTCGCGAATCAGGTTCCATTCTCTTAACCTCCCCTGTCCAGCGCAAGCATAAAGGTGTTTGTGGACCCATCGTCAAGAGAGGCAAACGAACCATCGTCAAGAAAGGCAAACGTGTCAACATGGCCCATTTTTCCGTGCAGTCTTACAGGAATAATACGAAACAGGTTGGATGATATTCCGAAGTGCATTGCTACTAATGAACGATCATTTACATCGTGTGTAGGTGAATGGAGAAGTGTATGATGACGATAACTACCTTACATCCTTTCCAGTTTCTACAAGGCCAACGTCCATGCCTACTCAAGCAGGTGCGACAAAGTTCATTCTGTTGCACAAACTTCCAAAGTTCGTCCACAGTAAGGTACCGAAACTCCTCACAATCTACGATTCGATTATTCTGTTTAATACGAGGGGAGCGACAGAACCGGTTTAATCTGAAAAGTACAGCAAAGGCACTGCTTGGTGTCCGTATTATCTGATTTTTGACATTAAAAATGTCTTACTCCACTATCTGGGGCTAGGTGTCATTCTAAAATCTAAACCACCTCCCATGTAACGAAACTATGTAAGGTTTGCACGCTTATAACTCCGATATTACTAGATGGATTTTAATCATTCATACACCAACCGATTCAGAAACACCTAACTTAAATATTGGTAATAATTTAATATCTCCCCAATAAAAGTAGACTTTTGGAAATTGGTAAAATTAAAAAGTTCACGAAAAACGGGAAAATTACCATTCGTGAGGCAGATTTCTCAGACACAGCCGTCAAGAGAGGGCAGCTTAGTTGCTCAATGAAACACGAAAAGTCATAAATAGAAGCAACGCATGTCCGTTTAAATCAGTCGTTGCTCTTATCCCATACGAGCAACATCGTCTCTGGGCGATGCAATAAGCGCTATCGATTTTCGGTAACGTTGGCATTTGCACACACTCGCACCTAAGTGACTAAACCATATACGGTTAGTTTATAAATAGAGGTGACGCGTACCCGTTTGAATCAGTTTTTGTTCTTATGTCGAACGGGTAAGATCATGGCTGCAGCGTCTGGGCACTACAATAAGCGGTAGACGCTATGCATTTTCGGCAGCGGTGGCCGTGTGCGGATTTTTCGGGTACCAGCACAGTGTCACAGAATGATTTGCAAAGTGGGTGGGCGGGGTGGTTTGGATTTAATTCAATACGGTGTGTGCTGCTTAAGAGTGTTGCGTTTGAAAAAAATATATTTATTTTTATGCATGCGTGTGCGTTGTAACTTGTTAATCCATGTTTACGGCGCTTTGTAGCTGCGTAGGGTAAAGAGCCTATTGGTTTTCATGTTTCATATTTCGGTTATATGTTTTTTATCAGTAAGGCATCTGACAACGTGCTTCTGTAGTTATTGCACTGTTCAGCAGCGTAGTATTTTATATAGGAGAGTACACTAAGGTTTTTTACGCAGATTTTGAAATTTACGCGGTTTTCATTAACGCGTTTTTTTTTTTTAAATTTACGCGGTTTTCATTTACACGGCCTGTATCCCCTGCGTGAAAAATCTGAGTGTAATTGCATCGGAAACAAACACATTCCCAGCAGAACTTTTTGTTTTCTAATTTCAAACACTTTTGTTTCGTACTGCACACAACGGAAAATTTTAAAACAGAACTTACCGTCCCAGCAGCAATTGAAGCGGGTGTTCTTTTTCGATTCAAATTCAAGCCATGTCTTAAGCGTTACTGGACTTAAAATTGTTTTCCCAGATTATCCAGTCAGAATATCTGTCCTACCCTATGTATTTAAAACACAGTTCTAATTGCGTTTTAAAGTATACAACAAATAGAACGGTTGGGTATACTAATTTAAATTTTAAAATAAATCTGTTTTAAGGCTCAAGTTACCTTTTTTGAGCATGTGTTAGAATTGAACGCTTGATAGTATGCGTAGGAAAAAAAATGTGTTCAATTTTGCCGCCGATTTATCCTTATAAAGCATTCATTAAACTCTAAAAGAAGAACATCAGTCGATTTATTAGATTATCAGGATTCAAATGTTGCAAAATAGTTGGTGGAAAAATATTTGGCCGGGCGGGATGGTGCTTTTGAAAAGGTGGCTTTGATTTTTTCACTACGCAGTTGTGTTGCGTGCCCCGGGGCAGTGTGGTGGTGTGATGAAATATCACTGCCACTTTTTCAAAAGCACCATTCCACCCGGTCAATTGTTTTTCCACCAACTATTTTGCATGATTTGAATCGTGATAATCTAATAAATCGACTGATATTCTTCTTTTAGCGTTTAATAAATGCTTTATATGGATAAAGCGGTGACAAAGTTGAACGCATTTTTTCCCACGCATACTATCAAGCGTTTAATTCGTGTAGACACTCACCGAAAGTTATTTTAACCTTAAATTATGAAACAAACCGCTGTACTGAAGATATGATTATGCATGATGCAGAATTGGTTTAATAATACAATGTTTACACTACAGAGTTATAACACGTTTTAATAATTAGCAACAAGAAAAATGTCACCAAGATAGCATAAAAACCCGTTTTAACTGGTAGTGCGAACGTTGTATAACAATGTAATTTATCAAATAATTTCATTTTTTCCACCACTAATCGATCAAGAAATACTTAAACTTAAGATTGTTTACTTAAGTTCATTAGTACATTAGTACATTATTGAAAATTAAAATGGAAAATGAAATTTAATATTTCATGGATCTGTATATTTCCGTTGGCGGGCGTGGGCTTCCTCATCACAGCTCTCAATATGGAACTTTTCTTTTGAATATATTTTCTGGACAGACCAGCCTATTTTTACTTGATGGATCAGCCAAATAATGCCAATCACCTAGATACTTGATTAATTAATAGATTACCGTTAAAAGACCTTCAATAAATTATGTTTTGATGGGGAGGGTATATAGCAAATTGTAACATGTTTTCATATGTTCAGGCGAGTGAACAAGAACGTGAGTCGATATGTGTGATAGATAAAATTCATTTGCACGCTCTTGAAAAAAGCTACATTTTTAATGTCACCGTGGTCGTGTCCTGTACACAATCCTTTAATTTTTTTAAACTTTCCAGTATCCTTCTGTGTCGCAATCGACACCGTGTTTATATCGTTTTCTGTACAATCTTCCGAATCGTACTGTGTGAACGAATAGCCTTTCAAGTTTCGCCTTTTCTTTCATCCTGACGGAGTCGGTGGACATGACTGTTACATCGGCAGCTGCATCAGCTAAGTCCGACATAACCATTGAGAACACCTTAAGATTTACACTATCTGTCTGTCGTTTGAAACTCGCCCAGTCCAGCTTTAGATTGGCTGGTAGCTTCTCTACCAGTTCTTGTAATAGACATGGGTTTGATAAATGTGCCAACTGATCGAAGATTTGCTGTAAAAACCGTGTTTCATTTTCCATTTCTCGCAACAAAATTCTTCAAAGAATTTCGCTCATCAGTAAGTTGTAATGATGGAAGAGCCAACTGGATTTGATTGCATTCTTTGCGATCGGGAAAATGCTTCAGAAAACATGCTGCAATGCGATGGATGCCAGTCGTGATGTCACTATAGCTGTGCAAATGTGAACGATTCTATCACTGATATGAATCGAAGTTTCGCCTGTGAAAGATGCATGTCGAATGCTAAAGATAATATTGAGTCGAAATCACGTTGCAGTCAGAGCAGTAAAAATTCGACAAAGTCGACAAAATTGCAAATGCAGATGCTGGAAGAGTTGAAAGCACTTCGTTTACGACAGCTGGAAGAAGAAGAAGCCCGCTCACGCATTGTCTTGGAACAAAAGGAACACTATCGAAAGAAGCGACAGGAAGAAGAGGAAAAGTTCATACAAGAAAAGTTCGATTTGATGGCATCAGATTTAGTGGAGGAAGGACGAAGTAATCGGAGCAGCGCCAGTGGAGCGACGAACCGGAGTACAGTTAAAAAATGAGTGGAAAGTCAGCAGTCAGATTGACGGTGCCCCTATCGCAAATGAATCTGACATAGTAGCGACGAGGTCCACTCGTAACAACACACATAAGGCAAGTAGCGAACGTGCCACGCAGCACACTCATCATTCACAGTTTCGTCTTCCCACGCCACAGTTGCCGATCAATCTCTCAACATCTTCGAGATTGTTCGAAGAAAGTTCGCTACGGGCTGGATGAAGAAAATCCAACAGCAAACGCAGGCCCGACTCGTCAGCAAATTGCTGCCAGGCAAGTAGTGAAGTGTGAACTGCCAATGTTTACCGGCAACCCTGAAGATTGGTCCATGTTCAACAGTAATTTCATCGCAACGACGGCGGCTTGCGGTTGCACAAATGTAGAGAACATGGTTCGTCTCGAACGATAATTGCGTGGCTCTGCACTGGATGCTGTCAGGAGCCGTTTACTACTACCGGCGTCAGTCCCGAGCGTGATGACAACGTTGAAAAAACTTTACGGAAAACCAGAGATGATTATAAATTCTCTGCTAACAAAGCTGCGCAGTGTACCCTCACCAAAAGCCGATAAACTAGACACGGTAATTGTTTTCGGGATGGCAGTGACAAACCTCTGCGATCATTTGATAACAGCGGATCAGTAGGCACACTTATCAAACCCATGTCTATTACAAGAACTGGTAGAGAAGCTACCAGCCAATCTAAAGGTGGACTGGGCGAGTTTCGAACGACAGACAGATAGTGTAAATCTTAAGGTGTTCTCAAAGGTTATGTCGGACTTAGCTGATGCAGCTGCCGATGTAACAGTCATGTCCACCGACTCCGTCAGGATGAAAGAAAAGGCGAAACTTGAAAGGCTATTCGTTCACACAGTACGATTCGGAAGATTGTACAGAAAACGATATAAACACGGTGTCGATTGCGACACAGAAGGATACGGGAAAGTTTAAAAAAATCAGATAATACGGACACCAAGCAGTGCCTTTGCTGTACTAAACCGGCACTTTTCAGATTAAACCGGTTCTGTCGCTCCCCTCGTACTAAACAGAATAATCGAATCGTAGATTGTGAGGAGTTTCGGTACCTTACTGTGGACGAACGTTGGAAGTTTGTGCAACAGAATGAACTTTGTCGCACCTGCTTGAGTAGGCATGGACGTTGGCCTTGTAGAAACTGGAAAGGATGTAAGGTAGTTATCGTCATCATACACTTCTCCATTCACCTACACACGATGCAAACCCGAGTTTCCGTCACAGACGCTGCATTACGACCAGTTAGCCAAAGTTTACCCTCATCTACGAGGTATTCCTGTTCAAAGTTATGATTCCATCCAACCTCGCATTCTGATAGGCCTTGATAATCTACGGATACAAGTGCCTTTAAAACCTGTTACTATGAAGACTCGCTTAGGATGGTGTATTTACGGGAACGTTTCACAAGAACAGCACAGTACTTCGAATTATTTGCATTGCTACGAGTGCAACCATTCAATATCCGCAGATGAACAGCTACACCAGCTAGTGAAAGAATATTTTGCTGTAGAAGAAGCTGCTATTACAAAAGGAATTGAACCGACGGAAAACAAACGGGCGTTGGAAATCCTCGAGCGAACGACGAAAAGAGCTGGTCAAGGATATGAAACTGGTCTGTTATTTCACGGCAAGCTTCAAAGCTACAAAATATATTTTTAGTTTACAAATAATCAATTTAAATCCAATGGCGTAAACTCACAATTTCGGTGTTTCTATTAATTTCAATCTCGCTACAAAAATATTATCACGAAAAATAATCTTTAAATTTAGCTTCAACACTCCGCTTCTGTTCGATGTCTCCAATCTACTTTTGCCACGTTTTCGCGCTTCATCATCATCTCACTTTCAATCCCGATGGTTGGCTGCATGCGCCGGGTTGTCAGTTACACTGAACTTGCGCTGACGAGAAATCTCCGCAACAATAAGCAACTAAAAAATTCTCGTGTTCATGATTGAGAAAGGCACAATTGCACCGCTAGGTGGATTAAAACAGGTTTTTAATAAATACATAAATTTACATAAACCATACCCAAAAAAGTCTTCATACTCCTACCTGTATACGAAACTAATTTGCTTCTGCAGTCAAATAATTTAACAGAAAACTGTGTGGGATCCGTCAACATAAGTATGTATGTTTACAATTGGCTTATAGTGCTCAGGTGAAAAAGGTGTAATATCAATGGATAACCAAAATAAACGCAAGGAAACTTAGAAAGAAATAATTTTAAAACTTTGCCGAGAAAACAAAAGTTATGCAGAAATAACAGCAATCACTGGAAAACTAAGAGCTACGGTGCAGTCAATCGTGAAATATTCGTAGCTTGACTCTGCCGAAAATGCGCCTAGAAGTGGACATCAGAGGAAGTTGTCAAGCAGAGACAGACGGCAAATGCTACGAGAAGTTAAACGGAATCCCATACTAACTGCTGTGGGACTTGTTAAAATGGTCCATGACACTTCTGGTAGACAAGTAAATGAATTTTCTTCAACCGTACTCCCCGAAAAAAAAACCATTTATAAGCAAAATAAATATGGAGAAACGCCTGACTTTCTCGAAGTTGCATCTTAATGATGACTTGTCGTACTAGAATCGCGTTATTTTCACGGACGAAAGTAAGTTTAATTTGTTTGGGTCGGATGGAAAAGTGAAAGTTTGGAGGAAAAACGATACAGCCATGGAACCCAAGAATTTGTTGCTAACCGTAAAACATGGTGGTGGGCTAGGGGCAGATCACTTGTGATGCATTTTTAAAAATCAGCTAAATTAAATGCATTTCTTTCCATCAAAATAGAAACTCGTAATGTATTTTGCGTTGCGTGCAATGTATTTTGCGTTGAGTGTAAGACGTCAAAACCCTACAAAAAATTAGCCCTGCATTCAACAAAACGTCGAACAAAGTGAATCAGCGTAGGACGTTTGTTAAACAAACTTTTCTGCGAGGGAGTGCAAATTTGATGCAAAAATGGAAATTAAATGCATTTTTTCTAATTTGATGCAAATTTGTTATACATTTCTAGAGTGATCTTCCCCTAGGTGGTGGGTCTGTAATGGTCTGGGGTTGTATGTCGGCGGTAGGGGTGTTGGTGTTCATTGATGGCATATTTGAACATGTTGCGCGCCAATCTGAAGCAATCTGCTAAAAAATTTGGTCTTGTGCGTGATTGGATCTTCCAACAAGACAACGATCCCAAGCATACAGCCAACGTTGTCAAGGATTGGTTGTTGTATAATATCCCAAAACAACTCCATTCACCGCCACAGTCGCCGGATCTGAATCCCATCGAGCATCTATGGGATGAATTGTATAGATGGTTCCAAAACCAAAAAAATTCTTGTGTCGGAGCGTTGAAAGGTATACTTAAGCTGACCAACACTGACGAGAGAATCCGTACACCATTCTGCAACGAAGCGCGATCGTTCACCACGGTTAGGCACACAGTCCACATGGTGTACGGATTTTTTCGTCAGAGTTGTAAATGTATAACTATGAATGAGATGTGATTGTTGCAGTCCTCTTTTTACAGGATTGTGTGCGCTTTACTTTGCTACCGCGATACGCATAACAGTCCCACCTACATAGGTAATCCACAGCAAATGGGACTATTGGGCGTATTACGGGTCGGCAGTTAAGATGTCATCTACTCATATTCCGGTCCGGATACCATATTGCATCGGCGATAGAGCAGTGGTCATATGTCCAAATTTCGGGTAATGCTAAACTGATAAGCCGCTGCACAAAGTATATTTTTAGTTTGTTTCATGTGATAAGCTAGGGACTGATATCTGCGTAGTTTAATATGCAGGGGAAATACGTATTGTTTGGTCTGAGTAGTATGATATCTGATGTCTCTTGTTGTCAATCAATATGTGATCTCAGATTAAATGGTGCTTTCAATGAGTTAGGGACAGGCCCAAGCATATTTTTTGTTGAGATAGCACGGCACAGTGGGACGAGCCCGGACTTAAGTCCATATATGAAGGTTATGCGATATTCTCAGTAGTATTTTTCTCGTATCAACTGAGCCATTAGAGACATTTTCGCGAGATTTTAGGTGATTTGAATGCAAAATGAATTTTTGACAGCTTTTTGAAGGGCATAACTCAAGTGTTTTTTGCATTATTTGACCATAGGAACTACATACGGTTATTCTCGTTTTTCAAAGAAACGGTTGATTTTATGAATTGCGTTACTTCACCAAAATAATCCGTGTGATAAAATTACATCGTAAAATCGCCAAAAATAAGTCACTAGTTGGTTTAGTTAGTGTTTAGATAACTGTTTGTCATGAATTTTTATTGAATTCGAACTTCTAAAGCGATAACAACAACGACGCCCGTGAATGCCCGCGATCACACTATGCTCATTCGAAAGCTTTTCATTTTCTCTTTAAAATGAGCCTATGCTAGTTTTGCGAAAACTTGCGATAAGCAGTCAAAATTTGAAAAAACTGTGAATGGAGACGCATGGTTATTACTGATATTTAATTTGAATATTCACTTTATGACTAGAATAATGACACTAATTTATGCACAGCAATAATAGCATTTAGAGCATGATCTACAAGGGTTTTACTAGTGATCAAGAGTAAGGAGCCGAATGGGAAGTATGGTTTTTAAGTGGTAAAGGAATTAAGAATGTTTAAAATTCAGTCAATATTTTCAACCATCTGAAATGTGTCATAAAATGTTTCATGAACTATGTTTGCTAACTTACGCAATAACTGTCAAATTGAGTGAACACAGTTGAGTTCTAGTCATTTGATAAGACTTTTTTTTCGAGTTTGCATAGCGCTGATATAGCTTAAGGGTATGCGATATTATCCTAATAAAATAAGACCATTTTTAAATGAACCATTAACGCGAAAAAAGGATTTTGGATTTATTTTAATTTAAGGTATGAAATAAGCAATATAAGCAACTTAAAACACACCTGCGAAAACAAAATCGTTAACCATCTTGTTGATTAGTGAATGTAATCAATATTCCACTAAGACGCTCAAAATGTTTGTTGTGAAAATGAAAAAAATGGAGTTTTCATACCAAGTAACCCACTAATGAATTAAACGTTCCAAAATTAATCGATCACATCTTATTTCATCCTTAAAAATAATATAGTCATTTCTAAAGCCACATAATGAGAATCAATTCGTTTCAATACGGAAAATAAATTCCAAAATTACAATTGAAAGAAATCTTTATAAAAGACAAAATATTTACTTTTAAGCCACTCTAATAAATAGTAAAGTTAATTTCTATTTTCTATAACCAACATAAGAATTCAGCGTACAAAAATGTCTTTAAAAAAATTTTTAACCTTCACAGCAAAATAATTATTTTTGAGCCACCCTAATGTATAATAATTTTTTTTGCAGATATTAATATCAAAAACGGTTTAGCACACGAAAATTAATATACACAAATTTTAAGAACGATTTAGAAAAAAAAAATTTTTTTGAGACACCCTAATGAATAGTAAATGTTTATTTTTGAAATGTTTTAATATCGAAAACGAATTCAGCGTACCAAAATTACATAAAGACGTCCTATATGAACCGATACGGAAAAGTTTGGACTTTAGTCCACCTTTTGTTCTAAGTCGTGCCACTGTGCACGGGTTCGTGCGGGGTTTGTGTCCTTCATCTGTCATGGTTCATTCTCGTTTACACAGATGTCTTCAGGATTGGTTGGAGGATGTGTGTTGCTACTTACACGTGAATTGATTACTTTGCTTGAGTGGGGATACATGTGAGTCCTGTTATTATTATTACCATATTATCATGATTTAATCTGTTCCACAATATTCCGCCACGTCACTCGGTCAGTTGCTGCTTGTCTCCAACCTCTCAGGTGCCCGATGCTCGCCAGGTTCTGCTCCACTTGGTCCAGCCACGGGGAACGCTGCGCTCCTCTCCGTCTTGTACCTGCCGGGTTCGAGGTGAAAACCAACTTGGTGGGGTTGTTGTCCGGCATCCTCACAACATTCCCCGCCCACCGCACCCTTCCAGCTTGAGCTACTTTCCGGATACTTGGCTCACCACAGAGTCGCGCAAGTTCGTGGTTCCTCCACACGCCATCCTCCTGCACACCACCGAAGATCGTTCTCAGCATCCCTCTTTCGAAGACTTTGAGTGCTGCTTGCATTGTCCACGTTTCGTGCCCGTAGAGAACCACCGGTCTAATCAGTGTGTCGTACATGGCGCATTTCGTGCGGTGGTGAAGCTTCCTGGATCTCAAAGTTTTGTGGGGCCCATAGTAAGCACGACTTCCAGAGATAATACGCCTTCTGATCTCCCGGCTTCACAAACCTCTAAATACCCCCTGGTAATTACGTAGCTTGACGGTAATCCTGCCCCCTTGTCACCGTAATTTTTTTTTAAATTCATTTCTATTCCCCTTTAAAAAAGCTACGTAGCATGACATGACCCCCTACCCCCCTGTCGTCACACATCATCACAAAATACAAAACTTCCCCCTCCCCCATATAATGGTACGTCATTTATGGATGATCCCTTAGACACATTTATCTTCAGTCCTACTCGTGGTGCTTCGCGCTTCAGTTGGGTATACAGATCTGCTACGGTCTCCTTGTTTCTACCGATTATGTCCACGTCGTCAGCGAAGCACACGAACTGTCCGGACCTCGTGAAAATCGTGCCCCGCATGTTGAACCCCGCTCTTCGCATTACACCTTCCAGCGCTATATTGAACAACAGGCAGGACAACCCATCGCCTTGTCTTAGTCCACTGCGTGTTTCAAACGGACCCGAGAGGCCGCCCGAAATTTTGACACAACACCCTACACCTTCCATCGTAGCCTTAATCAGTCTTGTCAGCTTCCCAGGGAAGCCGCTCTCGTCCATCATTTTCCATAGCTCTACACGGTCCACCGTGCGGCTTTAAAGTCGATGAACAGGTGATGTGTTGTGTCGGGACCTGGTATTCACGACATTTTTGGAGGATTTGCCGTATAGTAAAGATTTGGTCGTTTGTTGATCTGCCGTTGATGAAACCGGCCTGATAACTCCCCCGACAAATCCACTTACCAGCGGTGATAGGCGCTGGAGCAGAATCTGGGATAGCACTTTGTAAGCGGCATTTGTCACTGTGATCACTCTGTAGTTTTCACAGTCCAATTTTTCGCCTTTCTTGTATATCGGGGTGATGACCCCTTCCTTCCACTCCTCCGGTAGCTTTTCTCTATCCCAGATTATTTCGATTATTCGGTGCATGCATTCCGTCAGTTTCTCCGGACCCACCTTGAAGAGATCCGCTCCTAGACCATCCCTACCAGCTGCCTTGTTGTTCTTGAGCTGTTGAATAGCCTCGTTAACCTCATTCATAGTAGGCGCCGGTACATCTCCGTCGGCAGCGCCATTGACATAATCGTCCTCCTCGAATTCAGATGTTCATTGTAGTACTGCCTTCACCTTTCGACCACCTTACATTCGTCCGTCAAGATGCCACCTTCCTTGTCTCTACACATTTCGGCCCGCGGCACAAAACCGTTGCGAGAGTCATTCAGCTTTTTGAAGAACGCCCGCGTTCCTGAGAGCGATACAGCAGCTCCATCTTCTCTCTCTCAGCCTCTTCCAGGCGGCGCTTTTTGTCCTGAAAAAGACGAGTCTGCTGTTTTCGCTTCCGTCGATATGACTCCACGTTCTGACGAGTGGCTTGAAGCAACATCGCTGCGCGTGCTGCATTCTTCTCGTCCAATATCTCTTTTTTTACAATGGAGCATACATTTACGTACTAGCCCAGTACACGTGCTATTAGTAGATGCCAAGCTACCACACGAGGTGTACTGGGGGTATGTCAGGCTCTAATGGTGACGCAGCCATTAATACCGACTAAACTCCATTGGGCTCCGCCATTGTTCCCCCTAGGGACTACCTCACGGTATTACTTCTGGGGGGATGCCTGTACTTGATGTACTCATTCACTCTCGCTCACGCGCTCATACGTCCTGTATGAGGCTTACTTGGGTGCTCTCTCTGTCACACCTTTTTCACTCTCTAATACTCCACATGAGGCTTACTTTTGTGCTCACCTTTTTCGTTCCTTGCGAGGCTGACTTGTGTGCTCGCCTTTTTCATTCCTTGCTAGGCTTACTTTTGTGCTAGCCTCTAACCTACCATGTGAGGCTGACTTGGTTGCTCACCCTATCACCTAGTTCACTCTCAATCGTAGCACTCTATTACACCCCTGTCGCTCCCCCTGGCATCCCATACCCACCGTTTTCATACCTTGTGAGGCTGACTTTTGTGCTCACCTCTAATATACCATGTGAGGCTGACTTTTGTGCTCACCCTTAACATACCGTGTGAGACTGACTTCGATGCTCATTCTTTCGCTCCTCTGCCACGCCACGAGGCATCGATAGCTAAGTCCCAACATACTACGCTACAACCCTCCCATCTTGGCATGAGGCAGTCCACATATACGTCTATACACTCGCTCTTCTGCCTTGCTTCGGGGTGGCTCGGTTTACCCCTTATGCGGTTGGCAGTCGCTGCGCTAAATCTGCCTCAGCATGAACAGACCATTCACTCACTTTTCTGCGCTCGGCCTTTTTCGCTCCAACTAACCAATCACTAGTTAGTCGTTCCCGTCGTCTGTTGCTCGGTGCGCCAAATTCCCTGTAGCCTACAGGCAATCTAGGTGGTTGCAGTCGAGACTGCGTTCCACTACTCTACCGATTGACACATCCGCTGAATAAGGGTATCAGGGGTTGTATCCCAGCCACAGACGTCAAGCATTGCTCTTCTTTCGACGTCGAAACGAAGACATACGAACAGTATGTGTTCGCCAGTTTCGTCTACACCTGGGCAGTCTGGGCAGGAGGGGACCTCCGCGTGCCCGGCAGCCATGGCCTGACAGGAATTGTGTCAGATGGAAGTGAACTTCCCCATGGGGTCTGCCCACCCAGCTTGATATGTTAGGTATCAGTCGGTGGGTCCACCTACCTTTCGAGGAGTTATCCCACTCATGCTGCCATCTGGCGACCGAGGTCACCCTGGTGCGCTCACAGGCTCCTCTATTTCCACGTAGCTCGAAGCACTCCTCATCTTCCCGGATGACCAGCCCGACTGGAATTATGCTCGCTATCAAGCAGGATGCATCGTGTGATACCGGTACGCAGATATCACTCTTAGGCACATCACGCGATAGGTGCTTTCCAGTTTCTGTAGGTAACTGGTTACCCTCAGTGCTCTTGACCATGACGGGCCGCCGTACCTGAGGATAGATACGGCAACGCCTGCCAGTAGCCTACGTCTACTGGCGCACACCTTTGAGCTGTTGGACATCATCCTCGATAGTGCCGCAACAGCAGTCGACGCACTCCCGTCCAATATATCTTGGCACTCGCCATCGAACCAATCGTCCCGTCGACTCCTCTGTACGTATCTCAGGACGCTCTCCGCAGTGCTGCTTATGGCTGCTTAAGTCCTGGTCCAGCAGTCCTCAAAAGGAGCATCGATGAGCTCCTCCTCCGGTGGCAGCGCTGCGTACGTTGTCGCGACGTTGTTTTCCCTCAGTCGGTCCAGGTTATACCGCGGCGGGCGCCGGTATCTTACACTGTTCACTACGGATAGTTTTGGACGCAGTTTAACCATCACCAGATAGTGGTCCGAGTCGATGTTAGCGCCCTGATAGGTCCTTACGTCGATAATGTCCGAGAAGTGCCGTCCATCAATCAGAACATGATCAATTTGCGTCTCTGTTTGTTGCGATGATCTCCAGGTGTATCGGTGCAGGAGGTGGTGCTGGAAGAAGGTGCTCCTTATGGCCATGTCCTTGGAGGTGGCGAAATCTATTAGTCTTAGGCCGTTCTTGTTTCTTTTGCTGGTGGGCGCTGAACCTTCCAATTACCGGTCTGTATTCCACCTCCTGGCCAACCTGAGCATTAAACTCGCCGATGACGATCTTGACATCATGTCTTGGGCAGCGATCGTATTCACGCTCCAGCTGCGCGTAGAATTCGTCCTTGTCGTCATCGCTACTTCCGAGATGGGGACTATGCACGTTAATTATGCTGATGTTGAAGAACCGGCCCTTGATCCTTCCCTTGATCCTTAACCTGCGCATTCTGTCGCTGACCGGCCACCATCCGATCACACGCTTTTGCATCTCCCCCACGACCGTAAAAGCTGTTCCCAGCTCGTGTGTATTGCCGCAGCTCTGATGGTGCGATGATGGTGTGAAAAGAAAAAAGATCCCGCGAAAGACCCGCACCGTAGACCCCTTCCAACACACCTCCTGCAGCGCCACAATGTCGAACTTACGGTTGTTCACTATATTGGCAAGTATGCGAGTGCTCCCGATAAAGTTAAGCGACCTGCAGTTCCATGTCCCAAGTTTCCTGCCTCTTGTCCGTTTCCGTTGCGTACGTCTGTGCCAATTTTGTCCATCCGAAATTTTTTGTTGAACTTTCTGAGCATGCTATTTTTATGGGCGGCTAGCTAGGCCAGCGCCAACCTTGCAGTAACGCTGAAGGATCACGGGAAGAGAGAGGTTTGGGCTAAGCGCTTATTTAAAGGCGGCGCTGGTTCGCCTTGTCAGGGCTGCTTTAGGGCATGTGGTATTTAGGCCTAGATCGTGTAGGGCCCACTACCTCGTCCTACCACACCCGCAGTTAGCCTCCGCTACATGGTTTGGGTCGCGAATCACAACTAGTTGCTATCGCGACACAGCGTTCCTCCACCACCACGGGTCCCGGGACTGGGTCCTGCTAGATATTGAATCCTTTGTCCTTGGGTATGCTGGCTGGTTCAGGAAAAGAGTGTAGAACTGGTACCTGGGATAATGTTGATTGTTCTCTCGACCAGTTACTTTGGTTTTGGGTAATTTTTTATATTGGTGTGGTTTGTTCGAGTTGAATGGCAAGTCAGAAGCAGCTTCAGTTTAGTAGGTCATCACCTTGACAGGGTCTAGATGTGCGGGTGGACGACTGCCAGGGTGTGGGCTGATAAATCATAATGACAATACGTTACCTCGCCCTTAATTTGTATTGTAATAAACTAATCTAAGTCTTATTTTTCGGCTTCACAAAAATCGATTTCAAATTCGCTCGTGAGAACTACCTGGCCAATTCACTAATGTTTGGTGACCTTGAAAAAAACTCGTTTTTGTTATAGATTTGACCCGACCATGTAACAGGAAACAACCCGACTCCGCCTATTAATAATGGATACATTTTCATTTCAGTTCTTGCTCAGCGTGGCTTCTTCAAAGATACCTCCTTCATCAACTACCTGAAGTATCTGCTCTACTGGAAGGATCCCGAGTACTCCAAATACCTCAAGTATCCGATGTGTCTGTATTTTCTGGATCTGCTGCAGTACGAACATTTCCGGCGGGAAATTGTGAACGCACAGTGCTGCAAGTTTATCGATGATCAAACGATTCTTCTGTGGCAGCATTACACCCGAAGGCGTACCCGGCTGACGTCGCTGGGTACGACCAGTCTAACTGGGCTTGCCGTGGGAGGACAACCGGTTGGTGGCGGTGTCCAGGGTACACTGCTCTCGAACGACCCCGTTCCGTTGACGGTCAACAATAACAATAACAACACCAATAGCACGAATGCCAACAACATCCAGCTGCAACCAGTGCAGCAGCAAAACGGAGGCACCATGGCTCAACAAAATGGGCTCCCCAATAATACCGGTATGCCAGGAGTGGTGTTGGGAGCCGCTAGTGGCGGTGGCAGTGTCAATCTCAGTGGGCAGAAGGTTTCCTAAGTGGAGTGTCCAAAGCGAGCCAGACTTTCGAAATATTGCAAGTTTCGGAACGTTAAAGTTTTCTTGTGTAAAAAGACTGTTTTATAATTCTTATAATAAAATATGATAGCGCTTGAAATTTATTTTTACTGAAAAAAAAGAAATAACTCCGATTTTTACCTTGCTCGTAGCTGCTGTGACTATAAAGACCTTGAACAGTAGGAATGCTCCTCATCGTGTTTCTCATAGGGTATAGTAATCAGGAAGGAAAAGGTCAAACGTCTGATTTCTCCGGTGTGATTTCACAGTTTAGCACGTTAATGTTGAAATGCAGCTACTTATTATTCGGCCCCACTAGGTAGCAATCAGCGAGCAGACGATTCGCCTATCCATAAGAATGTCATTTTGCCAATTTCACTTTCGTTGTCCGTGCTGTATATGGGCACCGTGCGGAAACTCTGCCTAATGTTCACTGCTGTTACATGGCTGTAAGTAAATCTGTAGACATATTCCAAGTATGTACTCGGCGATGAAACGTGACGCCTTTGTTTTCGCGATTTTCTCCTAAGGGATGTCGTTTTCTTGTATGACTGGGAGCAGCGGGGTGCAATGGTAGACGAAAACGTGAGCTGACTGCGGCATTATCGGTCATCGGCGTCGTAGTGGCTGGAATGTTTTCCCAATGACGGTAGGTAGGCATACAAACTTGATTGGGAAAGTCCCAGAAAAGAGTCGATCGAACGTGCTGTATCGATTATGGTGCGTTATGAAATGACCAGGGTGATAATTAATTAAAGTTTGGAAATGCCGACCGCTATGGCGATCGATTACATTTGCCGGATGTTTGGGAGAAAGGCAGAGTAGTAATTATTTTCCGAAAACAATATACAGCTCCATGAAAAAGTTATACGATCTATCAAAATTTCATATTTGAAAAAAGTTGCTAATATTGGTCGCTGCACAGTGGCGTCACGCATAAAATTTGACAGGTGGTAGTCCTGTTGTTTACAATTTGAACTTGTATGATTTTTCGTAATCTCAGCGCGATATATTTGGTAGAATCTACAATGCATTGGAAATGTTGTGTGTGGAAGTGTGAATCCACTGTGAAAAGTCCGGGAATCAGACTATTCAGATTACCTACTGTTGGAAAATACCTGAAGCAACTAGCTAGCGAAAGAATTGAAGAGTGGAAGAGTGTTTTGGGATATAGCAATAATTTTACGCATTTCAATAAACGAATTTGTAATCTTCATTTCCGAAACGGTAAGAGAAAGCTAAACTACGAATGCAAACTAAACCAATACGTGTTATATCAACATCTTCAGGAAAACCTGCTCGACTCACTGATACGCAAGATCCGGATTGGGTGCTATCACAACATCTCTTCAAACCAACATCGTGGAATCTGTCGAATTCTCCGAGTATGAAGCAAAGAAGCACCTATTCAAATCTAGAAGCATCCAGTTCAGCACCTGATTCACGCGAATTGAGTAGATTTACCCAACAGCAATCTGACTTCAAACATTCATCTATTCGAAGTGGTGAAGTTATATTTGATTTAAAATTGCTTTCAGACATAAAATTTATACTTTAGATACAAATAAAAGATCCAGGGACTCTGCGTCGACTAGTTCATGTAAGTCTATGTCTCCAAAGTTACAGAGTCATGACTCATCGACGGTATTCTGTCATCAAAAATCATGCACGGAATCGATCGCATCAACGGTTTTGCGTTACAGCCGAACGAATGAGGAAAGTTTGTCTACTGATTTCACACGTATCCAATTCTCCAGATCAATCAGATTCCAAGCTTTCATTTGGTAAAGTTGTATTTTACTTTTAATTAAGTTCGACCATAACCCAGTTATCAGATTCCAGCCACTTAGTGTCGATTAAATCATGGGACTCCATCTCTTCGATGTCACAGAGTCGTGATTCATCAAAGCTGCCATCTCGCCAAAAATCACGCACTGAATGGAGCACATCAACGAGTCCCACAAAATCCACCCGTATGAGTGAAAGGAATGTGGGATCATTTTCGAAGCCAAATGTTATTCCATTATTTTCATACGAATATAAGGATGATAAACCTAGGATGAAAAATGTCTCCAAGATGACGGAAGCCTGTAATGATCCAAGTATGACCAGTAAGATGATTGAAAATTATCAGCGCGAATTACAGCGTCTTCAGACTACGATTAACTCCATTCAAAACCAGGCTGATTTTTTGAGCGAGGGTTCGAGTTTATTTCAGTGAACAATGAGAAATGTCTTTATTTCACTGGAATTACGAGTTTTTCAACCGTTAAAAAAATTTATGAATATCTGAAACCAAATTTAAGCGAGCCGTATTGTGATTCTTCGACCGAACAAATGTTTGTAATGACACTGACCAAGCTTAGATTGATTCCACAGTTTCGAACTCTTGCGTATGATTACAATGTGTGTCTTACAACCATATCAAAATACTTCCATCGATCACTACAAATAATGGACACGTGTCTGAGCTACACCTTAGATGTCCCATCCAAAGACGTGCTTTTACGACACACCGAATGCCATTAAGAAAAAAAAATTGGCGAAAAGAGGATTTTTGTTATTGATTGTTTTGAAATCCGCTCTGAAACTCCCGATAAATTGAAAGCAGCAGCGTCTCACTACAGCAATTATAAAAATCAGAAACGACAAAGTTTCTGATCGCTCTATGTCCAGATGGGAACATCTGTTTCATTTCACCAGGGTATGGAGGCAGATGTTCTGACAAACTAATTGTCAAAGATTGTGGATTCTTAAATATTTTAGAACCGGGAGATGTAGCATTGGCAGATACAGGATTCGATATCAGATACTTAATTCAAGGCCGGAGAGCTTCTTTAAACATTCCAACTTTCTTAAAAGATAAAAAGCAATTCCATCCTTCAGATATCGAGAAGGATAGACAAATAACTAGTGTACGTATTCATGTGGAGAGATGCATAGGAGTTCTCAAAATGAAGTTTTTGGTTATGTCACTAGTTGATACTGTAACCTCTCTTGCTAGATTCGAAAATGGAAAGAATGTTATTGATTTAATTGCCAGAGTTTGCGCTATATTATATAATTTTACCCCAGCATTATTCTTATTAAAAATGTTACATTTTTTATTTCATTGTGTAAGGATTTGGCTTCTGTTTTTGTTGGTTTGTAAGGAAGGAGATATCTAAAAAAACGTACTACAACCAACAAATTCGTTTCTTTATTCGTTCACACACATGCGACCTCAACTATAGTTCTTCTATAGATATTCCATCTAACCATGAAATGGAATTCGTAAAGTAGTTGCCAAGTAATTCAGGACATATCATTCTTCGAAAATACTGCTCACTTTTCAAAATGTATCGTAACCAAACAGCAAGATTTTTTCAACAATAATGTGAATTTGTTCTTTCTTGCTCCATACAACAAACAAAGCAAAATCTGAATTAGTAACAAATATTTGCGTTTGGATCTGATAGTAATAACTGTGGGATTGATTTAGAATAAATTTTCCTCCTTCAACTTGAATAAACGAGTCCTTTGACTTAGCCAGTTCAGTTACAGAAAGTTATTTGTTCAAAGCGGAATTTTCCCTTAATCGAAACGGGCACTTAATTTCCATATTAATTTTTGCACAGCAATCGCATTCTATTATCATATCTGGTGATGCTGCTGTGAATGGTTTATCGCTGTATAGAAAAATGCCACATTCAAGGAATGACACATTAATATGGTTTTTATACAAATATTTCACATATTCCTTTGCCCGAGCACAAGGATGCAAAATGCCTACCTTTTCTGCGGCTGTAATTTTTCTGCCTACATTCTCATTTCTCTCTCGATGCTGCTGTCATTCGCTAGTGCAGGACGCCCGGCGCTGTACGGCTGCCTGTGTGCAAAGCAGTAACATGACAAAAAACTACTGTCCCCAGTACCAAAGAGAATAGTAAAAGAGACGAAGAGTGAAAATCAGTCAAAACGGCAACACTCCCTTTATGATGATTTCAACACTAGAATTTTGGCAACCGCTTCTACAGGCAGCACTTTAAATGACTCCTATTATATTTTGAAAACAAACCGTATGTCGATCGATGGATTTGTTTATCAAACGATGTGCATTTAGAAACAAAGAGATGAAATAATTCTAAAGCTTATTTTTACTCATACATATACTCTAGAATGCACCTTACAATCACGATTGAACTAAATTCTGACGAAAATTCAAATTTCTTTTTTGATAGAAGTACAATACTTATCTCCTCCAACTCAGGCATGAGTAATGTTTATTTACATTGCACGATTGGTCTGCTCAATAAGGTATTTTTGGCTTCACACTATTCGTCTCTTTCCCTATTCTCTTTGCCCAGTACAGCCACCAGACGCGAGCGGTACAGCTTCTCTTTCCTTATTTTACATTTTTTAATATTTTTAATCTTTTTAATATTTTTATTCAAAAATTACGACAATGAATGCGGCTCATTTACGCCCCGGCCGGCATCAACGCTTTCGTGTGCGGGCCTCTCCCTTTGACTATGCAGAGAAAAATGTACAAAGCGAGAGAACAAACTTTACTACGCCACACTCTCACCGAGCAGTCGGAGTACAGCAGCAAAATAAAAATGTATTCTGCTGCTGTACAGGAAAATGTACTCAGTTTGGCTACCGTTCTGGCAAGAGCTGTAGTGATGCGTCGCTGTAGCGGGCTGTACGGCTTGTACAAATGTAAATATACCGAAAAAAATGTAGTTTATCGGTACCGTTGGCATCCCTGCCCGAGCTTCATTTTTTTCTACCGTATAAAATCGCTGGTGTTTCGATAGTACTCAGATATGGATGACAAATTTTTTAAGTAGCGAAAGTTTCGAAGGAGGAGTTTCAACTGATGCACAAACGACTTCTTTCATAACAGAAACAGTCACTCTTCCTATGCGAACATGATGCCAAAATGGATTGAAGGTTTGGTCTCGTGTCAGTTTCCCAACGCTTGCAATTTCTGTTGATTTGACCTGAAATATCATTCTTCTACCGATTTGCCTTAAATCCTCTAAATCAGCATTCTCGTATTCCATTTTTAACATTCCTTGTAGGAGGATATTTGGGTTCAAAATGATGTGATCGGGTACATGTTTTTCTTCACATTGATTACAGATGAACTCGTCGTGGTTACAAAATTTTCGCAATACCCGCAATTTTCGCATTCGACCCATCTTGTTTCAACTTCTGAAGTAAATTTAAAAAGTCAGATCTTGTAGCCTCCTTACAAATTGTATCATTGAATCGTTGGATTTGCCGTCCATAGTTGATATCTCGAACTTTTTGGAACAAATCGTTTTTATGCCTTTGGACGGCTTAATCCAGTAAGCAGGAATTTCCGTCGGAGTTACCTGAATTCAGAATGAAAAAATTTACAAATACAGTTGAGAACATTAACTAAGGTTATAACCACAGATAACAGACGTTTAGGCTAGAACAAAATTTCTTCAAAAACCTGTGTAAACTTTCAAATTGATAAACGTTGAAAATCCGTGTTTCACTATTGCCATCTGCGCAACTGTTTGCTACACGTGTTTGACAGCTGCACTCTAACTGCATTGTAGTGATCACTGCGCCATCTGCAAACGTTTGCCAAACATGTTTCAGATGTCTGATTTATTCGGAATTTCAGCAGCGGGTATTTACACACGATTCAAATCGAGCCTAAACGTCTGTTATCTGTGTTTATAACTATCATTTGCCATCCGCTTACTTTTTGGTTTATCGCAATAGCATGCAAAATAGCCAACGAGTATAAAACAGCTGCTATGTGAGAGCAAGTCTCAGTTACTCCTACAGGACAGTTGCAGGGTGCGGATTTGATGATACCATTTTGCTCGATGATAATCCAAGGAATATATGGTGCTTTAGATAGTCTCATAGATCGTTGAACCTTCAGGAAATTGTGATATTATAACAAAGTAAGGTTTACAACCTTACTTTGCTATAATATCACAATTATTGTCAATAAACCAATTATTGATCAATATATTGATCGTGTAATTTCGTTTTGAAAATATTGATCCTGTAGAATTCAAATGAGATTGACGTATTGATGCTGTCTTGTCAATATTTTTATTGACAATATTCTGGTCCCGTGTAGGGTCCGCTTTAGACTGGTACAAAAATGATTTTTATTGCACAGTTCCAACCAAATCGAACTGCACAGTATGAAAGTGTGATGAATCAAAAAGTATTGTGATTAAAAGTGACCTGACATCGGAAAGTGTTAAAAACAAACTTCTTACTTTTAGCTAAGACTTTTAGTAGCTGGTAGGTTAGCATGGCTGCCAGTATCCCGGTTTTTATAATATATTCGAACAACTTAAACTTAAACATAAACGGGATGTAGTAGGTGTTGGCTCTGCCGATTTTCCAATGACCTATTTCAAAAAGAAAGAGACCTACCCAGAGCCGTAGCGTGCGTGCTCCAACCTTAGGGGGCGTTAAAATCTTGATCTGCTTTATAAAATAAGTGAGGTCATAAAATAAGTCAGGATAGAAGTAGCATTCCCTGGTACACACAAAATTGTTTGAAAGTCGAACTGAAAAAGAAAGCCAAAGTAGACAGCAAAAGGCGCATAACTGAGCTCTAATCGTAATAGAAAATTTGTTAACTGGATATTTATTTAGAAAAGAATACCATAACCAAGAAAAAATACTACTAATTTTCCTTGGTATTGATATACTTTTCTATATGAAAATCCAGTTAACAAATTTTCTATTGCGATTAGAGCTATGTTCACCTGTTAAAACATGTTAAGAAATGTCTAAAGAGCAACCTTTGATGATTTGTGGGCATGTAGGACCTATTAAATCAGAGTGTAAGTGATCTTCCTATGGAAACATAGCAAAAACACGATTTTTGATTGGAGACACCTCTAAATCATATCCAAATTAAGCCATTTTTGGCGAAAGTTCTTAAATTCACACCTAAAACAAAAATTTGAGCTGACCCATGTATATTTTAAAACTTTTTCAAAATGTGGAGAGGTCTAGTATGTATGTAGGTATGTATGTATGTATGTATGTATTTATGTATGTATGTATGTATGCCAACCAGTGGTCATTCTGAATTTTCAAATCGAACACACCTTAAAAGTATTGGTAGCTCGAAAAAAGATCCCTATGCAAAATTTGAGATCCAATCTAAAACAATGTCATGAAACGTTGAGTACTGGTGGAATGTTAAAAAAATGCCTTTGTGGCGCAAGGATTTTTTTTTAATTGAGATGGGTCTTTAGTTTGGAAATGCAGCATTTATTTTTTTTATATACCAAATATTTGAGAAATCCATGAAATGTCGAAATCTGGTGTCAATTCAAAAAAACAGTTTTTTTTAATTTTATTTGTAAACCACATTTTAAGAATTAAAAGTACCAGAGAGGAAACTTATCAAAAAAAAAATTGTGAGAAGATACAATATCAGTTGTTTCATGCATTTCTAAGACATAAATGCAGCCCTTTCAAACCCCAGTATCAACTCAAATCCAGAATGTTTCAAGTTTCATAAAGGTTATCTTAAAAAAATTCAAGGTGGCAGTAGATCTCGACGTCTCATTACATCCTAAGGTGTTTATCATTAAAAATTTGAATTCAATTTCTGAATATTGTAAGGATCCTTTTGTGTTTTTTGCGGCTGCAAATTTTTGCACTTTGGCCGTTTTGTGCAACCCCTCAATCGTGTTCGATTGAAGTAAAATTTTGCAGGGATTTTTTTTTTTGAGATGCTAAGGCTGTTGATGTGCGTCCAGTTATTGAATTCGATAGGCGTCTGGTTCCCATACATGCCATTGACACCCTAATATATAGTCTTCTGAACTGATGCATGATTATTATTCCAGTATTATAATCAAACTTTCGATTCCTAGCCACGGTTGCGTGCTCAAGGAATCGACGTGTATTTAGTACATCAATTAATTTTATTTACTAGTTTATAAGCCAAAAAAACTGAGACTCATAGCGAATTTATACATTAACCATGCATAAATTTATTAGGCGTCCCAGCACCCAACATCACTAACATCAACACTGTCTACTTTCCCGTGAGCTCGTTGAAAATTCTTGTACTCGGTTGTATACAGTCCCAGAAAAAAACCACCTCGAACGTTTTAGCGAGAATAAATACTTTGATTTTTTTTCGCCCAGCTGCCCAACCCCTCCTTTTGGCGGAATACATGTTTTGAGGTTTAACTGAAAAACCCGTAACTTTCGTAAATCGACAATATGTTTTTCGGCTTGCTCATCAAAAAAACACACTATTAAAGCTTTTTTTTTAAATGCAGTGGTGGATCCAGGGGTAGGCTTGGGGGTCCGGACCCCTCTTGAAAATTTTCAACTTGTTGAGAAATTTTAAATTTGCTTGAATTTTATATTAGTTCAAAATCTCAAAATCTTTTCTAATCAAATTTGAACATCTATACTGATTTTCATTAAATGAGGTTTTTACGTATTACGTATTGTCCAACGTTCATTTGAAAATCAAAATTTCGAGACCCCCCTTTTCTGGATCCAGGGGCTGTTTAAATGAAATAAAAATTGGGGAGTAGAGGGTTAAATATCATTACTTCCCTTTTGTTGTTCAATTGATAACAGATCTGAGATGTACATACGATATAGAAAGGAACAAACGAGCGCATCAGCTACTCTTGAATTCCCAGAGCAACCGACCCGAAAACATCTTCTATACCTACGATGTATATTTATTATTTATTACTGCAATAGAAAGGCGATAACAAATTGAGATGAATAAAGGTTTGTTCACACCTCGTGAAGCATATCAAGCAAGGCACTAAACTTTCGGATAATGAAAACAGTTCCTCTACAACAAATGGAATAATGACCACTTGGAAAGCAACATAAAATGGTCATTATGAACGAAGGTGAGTCAACAGTTTGGGAGTGTAAAACCAAACATCTTCATTCAGGGTGTTGAGTTCATTTTCACCATATTCGTATTACTCCTTCATTTATTTAGCTGAGTTCAAAGCATTGCTTCAAATCTTGTGGTCATAAGTTGGGCATTCGATTCAATGTTGTATTATACTTAACAATATTTTACGATTGCGTTGCATTGTAAATTTAATACTGATTCCTGTAAATTCCAGACAAACTTTGTAAATAAATTTCTGAGCATTTGCAAAACTTTCAGCGCAAACAGTTTGTTTCCTTTCTACATACTATTTCAGAGGGGTGAATGTGAATTAAAGTGTGTTTTTTCAAGACTCTACTGCTGATTAATGAACTAATATAGAGTTGCTCACCCCAGGTTTGTTATCACACGACGCGAATAGATTGGTACCAATTGATGGCTCAATTTCTCGATTGTAGACCGAATAATTTTTAAAACATTGTTCGTCATATATTCGAAATATGCATAACACCTTAGGGACCATTCATAAATTACGTAACGCTTTTAGGGGGGGAGGGGGTACAACAAGTTGTGACATGTTGTGACATAGGGGGGAGGGGGAGTTAGCTAGATCGTTACGTAACATGTTTTCACCGAAGAAAAAAAATTTTTTTCTGGGAATTTGTTACGTAATAGGGGAGGGGGGGATGGATAAATTTGTGACAATTTGTTACATGGGGGGAGGGGGGAGTCAATTTTGGGCAATTTTTGCGTTACGTAATTTATGAATGGTCCCTTAGCAGAAGATTTTGGCAGTGAAATCCCAATGACGTTTGCAAACATTTTATACCTAGAAGTGACACATTGATTTATGCACGGTAGTTATAGCGAATTTGAAGGAACAAAAAGAGCAACAAGAAGTATTTTTGGCGAAGCTATTTGTTTTGATTTGTAGCATATATTTTTATTCTGACCAATAATTTATAAAAAACAAGATGTAATATAAGCTAGTACCGTGCGTTGGGTAACAAATGACTAGTTTTGTTTGTCAACCGGCATCTGTTCAAGATAGTAATTGACTTTTATTATTCAAATAATCTACGCTTCGTGGTTAACCCATTTTCCATCCCCAAAAGCTCATCGGAAGATCTTTTTTTTCTGGACGAGCTGTGGTATTTTAATTCCGCCGACAAGTGGACAAAACTCTTACTGTTTAACTCTCCCTCTCTCTCCCATAATGGATTCCCATTCCGTCCAAATTTAGGTCATTCCAATAATTTCCAAACAATGCGCTAAAAAAACGCTAACGGTCGTTTTCCAAACGACGATGATGATGGTGTCATCTTTTCGATGTGTTTTGCTTCTGGTGCTAGGGAGTTTTTATGCTGCCTCATTGAAGTGGCGTAGAAAATAATAAATACGCAAGACACAGTTGGAGAAAGAAACATGTGTTGGGAAAAAAACGGAGGTTCGTAACCGAATAATGCACGCGTTGATGTCACTCTATCCGTCGAGCTTCGGTTGCGTTTGATGTTCGTTTAGTTTGTAGCGTTTTTGCACCATATAAATATATTTCACACATTTCACCGAGGGTGAATGACAGCAAATTTTTCGTTTCCTATAGCTTTATGTCCACAATACGACAACAATAATTCATGTTTGGAGTGGCTGATACAGTGAAGTCCCCATTTGATCAGTCCTCTGAAATCTTTTTGCTAGCAAATTCTGTTTAGTACTTTATTTGTCGTTTATTGCCTATGAAAGTATACTTCGAATGCTGACTGATGAAAAGAACTGATTTTTAAGATAAAATGGAGGACTGACAAAATTGAAACTTTGGTGTAATGCCATTATCTTTCTCCGGGTGAAGCCAGCTTAGAGGCTTTGGCCGTGAAGCCTCGAATTATTGAATCTCAGGCAATAATAATTGGTCTACTGATTTTCTGCTTCCATATCGCAAGCGGTTTGTTTTTTTCATGAAGCAATGAAACTGTATGTGAGTGCTTTATTTCCATTCTTCGTGTATCGGTTAGCACTATTTTGTCATGATTGTAATTTATACCGGAGTTTAAAAATTTCGACCGCTTTAAACCGTCGTTTTTGAGCTCAAAATTTATAGCGTCTCACCCGTTAACTTTAGAAGCATCGTTTGTTCGGAGAAGTTCTCGCTTTTATTATAGGAATATACCATTCAGTTATTAATTATACGAAATTTATTTTCCAAACTAATTGAGATAAAATGTCTTCAGCTAAGTTGTAGCAAATGTTACTACAAAAGAAATTACTAAAGACACCACATCTCTCGCTTTAATAGTATTCAAGTTATGAAACATTCGTTCGGTGACTCTTGGGCCGATTGGTCGATCTTTCCGTGCAGTATGAAGTTAAAAAGAATAGTGCTAATCCGCTGCCAAGGTTATCTTGCGCAATTTCCGCCTTGTCGAGGTTTCAGTATTTTTTCCCTTCTTTTGTGTTTCTTTACGTTTACCGTTATCCGGCTCACTGGCCGAATGAAGCAGTGTATTTTTCCCTAGTAAGCCATCTGGATACCGTTTAATAGGTTAGGTACCGCAATAATAATTCACTTCCCATTTATGTCTATACTACCAGCTTACACTGGGCTATAGGCTCATGCAAAAATGACTTCCCCTGATAATGATGTTCCTCAAGTCAAGATGGATGTAGGAATAAAATCGTCCCTGACTTAAAATGTACCCAAGTACTCCTCAACCGGGCAATTTGTGATCTTCTTCCGGACCAAAGAGAAGAAATGTTGAATTTATTGCAGAATTCTTGGGTTCTGACCGATCGATATACAGCTGCGGCAGAAATATTAAAAATTCCCCTGATAGGATTCGGATGGTGGTAAATAGTTTGAAACGGGCAAATGATATTGCTGGCTACAAGTCTTTTACGAAGGAGTATATGATATATGTACCATCAAATAGGGTTGAATGTGCCGGGATAGTCTCCGATCCGAGTTTGAATCATGTCGATGATTCCTGTAGAAGGGATGTTGAAAAGTGTCTCTACTGTTGGGGAAACCCACATGATATTCCGACATGTCCCGCGTACAAACAGCGCGAGGAGAAACTTAAGCATTCCCTTCAGGGACGTTTTAAGCGATCTTTTAGAGTTGCCTTCATGACGATAATCGTCCCACCTCACTCCACAACTTTTGTGACAACTTCAATATGATTATTTTGAACACGGGTGAAATGACACAGATTCCTGCTCCATTAGCGCGTCCGAGCGCCTTAGACTTGTCCCTCTGCTCGACATCGCTGCGGTTAGATTGCATGTGGAAGGTAATCCCTGATCCCCACGACAGCGATCATCGTAATTACTATTGATAACCGTTCAGGGCCACCGAATACAATCAATGTTTCGTATGACCTCACACAAAACATTGATTAGAAGAGCTACGCGTCCGCGATAGCCGGAAAAATCGAGTCCATACAAGATCTTCCTCCAGAGGAACAGTACGAGTTCCTGTCTGGCTTGATTCTCGACACTGCGATTCAAGCTCAGACTAAACGCGTACCAGACGCGAACTCACACGGACGGCCTCGCAACCCATGGTGGGCCTCCCAACTCACGGTGCTCGTGTACGCGGAGAAGGCCGCCACGTATAAGACCTTCCGGGACGACGGGTTACCCGCTAGTTATCGATAGTACGCGACGTTAGACACACAAATGAAGAGTTTGATGAAAGCTAAATAATGGAGTTGCTGGCGCCAGTTCGTTAACGGACTAATGAAAGTAACATCGATTGGTACTCCTTGTGACACGGTTCGGCGTATACGAAACCGAAACAGTACTCACGAGAGCTTTCAATATTCTAACCGTTGGATATTCGATTTGTCAGATTTTGCAGCACCGCATCTCATCATGATAACGCGAACGAAACACCTTTTCGATGATGTAGTTCTCACTTGCTCTCTTATAAAGTAACAATAAAGTCCCAGGGCCAGACAGAATCAAATTCAAATTGTTAAAGAATCTGCCTGATCCTACCAAGATACGCTTGTTGAACTTATTTAATAAGTTTCTTTAGGGTAAAATTGTTCCACACGATTGGAAACAAGTGAAAGTTATTGCCATCCAAAAACCAGGAAAAACAGCCTCCGATCACAACTCGTATCAACCGATTGGAATGCTGTGCTGCATCCGGAAGTTGTTCGAAAAAATGATCCTGCTTCGCCTGGACGATTATCTTGCGTTTCAAGGAAGCAGCTTTCACCGATTTTAAATAACTTTTTCCTACTTTTTCACACGGCGACTTAACAACATCGCGATTTAGCTACATGGATCTTTTTTCGTGAATGACATTGACAATTGTCTTGCCAATTCATGAAAGTTAGGGCATCTTGCAGATGACGGGGAGGTCTCTGTTACAGGACCCAAAACTGCCGATTTGCAAGGACCATTACAAGATACTTCGGACAATTTGTTTACTTGGGCTCTTCTGCTGAGTATCAATTTCTCCACGGAGAAAACTGAGCTGGTTGTCTTTTATAGGAAGCGTGAGATGGCGCAATTCCAGCTTCAATTAATGGATGTAAGGAGCTCCTCACATTTGAATATCTCGGGGTCTGGTTCGATTCTTAAGGTACCTATGGATATCTCATTAGGTATCTGAAACTGGAGAGAATCGTAACTTGCGCATTGCCTTGGACTGCATCGTCTCGAAGTACTGGCTGTACTTGAGCTTGAACTTGTGCGACCACCTCTGGCTGCTACTTCGTTATCGATCTGGACTAGCTGAAGTTGCACAGGGAATCAGTAGATAATTATGCTTGGGAGTAGCGAAACATCTTTCAATGTGCAATTCCTGGTAATCCTAAAGTGTTTATTGATCAATACCGGCGCCGGCCAGGCCCGAACGTAGATCGCGGAAAGAAAGGGAAGGAATTGTTAGTCCGATACTTGCTTTTGCTAAAGGCCGTATATACTAGTGCGCACTCCACAAGTATCACGGGAGGAGGATATTTGTTAGTAAGTATAGAAGTTGGATTCTACTTCTTCTTTACCGACGCCAGAGAGGTAACTCCACTATCTAGACGAGATATCGATCCATCAACTCATGGACCGGCGACCAACGGCTTTACTTCCCTTCCGAAGGAAGACGTGACCACAGATTTTTTCACCTCAGAAAAATCTCAACGACCTCGGCAGAAATTGAACCAAGGCCAACTGGAATGAGTGGCGGTCACGCTTACCACTCAACCACCGGCGCCGTCATCTCGAAGTACTGGCTGTACTAGTACTAGAAACTCTCATATCGATTGCTCATCCGATGCGACATTTTGAACACGTTGGTGATTGAAAACTTCGAAAGGCTTGTCGAGCTTATTTCTAAATCCCGATTTATGTCCGTTTAACTTCGACTACATAGCACAGGGCATCAATCCTTCTTCGTATAATCTCAACCGTGCCCGTTTCCTAGATATTTTTGATTCTACTGTATTCTTCGACACATCCATGAAGGCAAAGATTCGTGGAATCTTGGATCATATACATCAGTTAGTGATCCCCAGTATTATTAATTCCGAGAAGTCGATTGTGACAAAATGCTCTACACTGACGGATCAAATCTCGATGGACCCACTGGCTTTGGTATCTTTGGTAATACTATCACCGCTTCATTCAAACTCCATGATCCCGCTCCAGTTTCCGTTGCAGAATTAGCTGTTATTCAGTACACCCTTGGGATCATCAACGTTGTGCCCACAGATCACTACTTCATCATTTCGGACAGTCTCAGCACTATCGAGGCTCTTCGTGCGATTAAGTTTAAAAAGCAATTTTCGTATTTTCTAGGGAAGATACGGGAGTCTCTGCGTAAGTTATCTAAAAAATCTTACCAGATTACCTTTGTTTGGGTTCCTTCTCATTGCTGCATCCCTGGTAATGAAACGGACGATTCATTGCAAAGGTAGGCGCATTAGAAGATGACATTCATGAAAGATCAATTTGCTTCAATGAACTTTTCAGCATTTGTCATCAGAGAAGACTCAAAAGTTGGCAAAACGTCGTGGAGTAATGAGGAACTTTGACGATGGCATTCTGTTATTTCGAAGGTATCAACGAAGTTTTGATTCATGGGGAAAGATGTGGAGCGGAATTTCATTCGTGTAATGTTCCGGCTTATGTCCAACCACCACACGTTTGATGCGCATTTGCGGTGTATTGGGCTTGCAGAGAGCAGCCTGTGCGCTTGTGACGAGGGCTATCACGACATTGAGCACGTTGTCTGGGTATGCGCCGGCTATTGTAACGTCAGGTCTCAGTTAAAGGATTCCCTTCGGGCCCAAGGTGAGCCACCCAATGTCCCAGTTCGGGATATGCTGGCAAATCCTATATGTCCCCTATATGTCCCTTATTTACATTTTATAAAAACGGTGAATATCCCAATATAACTCCTCTCTTTTATTGCTTGTTTTTAGAAGTTCCATGTCCTGCCGTGTAACTGCCGTCGCCTTTTCCCTGCATGCATAAAAGGAATTTGAAGCGAGATCGACCTGATGGTCTAATCATTTTTGAAGAATTCGCCACGAGTTCGAAAAATTCCACCCGTTAACCCGTTTCATGACGTCTTGGTAGTCTGAGGTTCAAATTCATGTCCTGATCTCCCGTTTGCTTAAAAATTGCAAGTTTTGTTCTTCTTTCCCTGTCATCATATCCGCCTATTCTCCATGCCCCTAATACAACTGCTGCTACATCGATGCACAGTGGTCCAGAATGTGAATTTAGCAGGAATTTCACTTTTTTGCTAAAATTAAATTTTTTAGCCTTGCAATATTTATTGGAAAAGTTGTTGTATACGAAAGACCAATTTGCTTCAACGAATTTTTCTGTATTTGTCATAAAAGGACACCTGTCAGTTGGCAAAACTTGTGGAGCAATGGGGAACTTGGACGATGGTTACATTCTATTATCCCAAAGGTATCAACGAAGCCTGGGTTCAGGGGGTTGGATGCGAGCCGGGATTTCTTACGTGTAATGTCCCGGTTTATGTCCAACCACTGCACATTTGTGGCGTATTGGGCTCACAGAGAGTAGTCGGTGCGCTTGTAATGAAGGTTATCACGACATCGATCACGTTGTCTGGGTATATTCCGATGCTCTAGTTCGGGATATCCTGGCAAGTCGCGATTTTCCCGATTCTTCTTCTACGTCTTTCGTCTACCTTTTTATTAAAACGACAAATATCCTAATCTGGCCCCTCTCTTCTATCTATCGTCCTCAGAATCTCCCTACACTACTTTTGTGGAACCAGAGTGCCATCATGTGACCAGCTTTGCCCTCATCAATACGCTGGCACTACCTGGATTTTAAACCAGAGCGACCTGACGGTCTGACCACGTTTGGAGGATCCCCTGTGCATCCGAAGAGTACCACCCGTCGACCCGGTTCAGTATGACATGGCAACCAGAGGTTGTAATTAATGCTGCTGATATTCCGATTACCCTAATGTTGCAAGTTTCTGTCTTACACCAACCCCCTCCCCCCAACCCCAGTCTTCCCACCCCAGCCCATGATACGATAGTTACTCCTAGCTATAGCTTTCTTGTAACAAAAATCAATTATTCCCATTCTTGTAAATATAACTGTATCCATAGCTTTAAGATTGCTGTAAAATATTCCATAAAAACTATTATATAATTAATTGTACTCCTAGTCTAAGATAGCTGTATATTTTTTCTGTAATTTCCTAGTTTTAAGGTGTTTTAAATGTTAAAAAAGAAAAGTTGGCACCGCCAAGCTAACGCAATAGTGCCGATCAAATAAACGAACTGGTAAAAAAAAGTTGTTGTACTTTGCAAGGCCCTCCTTTTTGTTTAAACAGATGCTAGGGTGGTTCTAATTTTGGCAATATTTAAAATTGAACTTTTCAACGGTTCGATATAGAGCTTTACTGTCTTCGATGAAGTTGTAGAGCTACACATTTTAGACAAATTTGCTGAAGACATGCAAGCAATAGCTTATATATTTTCCATTGCACGAGAAAACCAAATGTAAGCTGTAGAGTGTTTCTTAAAAAACGGTTTTATTTCTATGACTTTTGTAGTTTTTATTCTACACTAAAGCACCATTTGGACAACTTGAGAATTATTTTAGGGCACATAATTTGCTTTAAAATATCAACTACTAAACTTTTTTCGTTTCAAAGTTATTAGAACTTTTATATAGATAATATAACTTTTTCAGATAGCATTATCTTCGATTAGGGCACTTAACATTAAATACCTTTGCTGCTATTTGAAATAGCATGCTTTGTAGTATAGATTACCAAAAATGGCAAATACGATATTTTTTATATCTTGCAATATTTACTCGAAAAATAGTTTATTTTTAGTAAAAAGTATATATAACGTTCTAGCGAGAGAAGCTAGAGGTTCAGTATATTAAGACAGCTTGTTCTCTTTCAAAACATCCGAAAGTATTTCTAAAGTGATCGTAATGAAAACTCAAAACTGTAAAAGTTATACAAAGTAACCCATTTTTTAAGAAACACTCTAATTTTTCTTTGGTAAATTTCTTGTAAAATGAACGCAATATGAAACCGAAGACTGCATATCAAGAATACTGGTAACTCTGTCCAGAATCTGGAGACAGAAACAGCAACGCCACTTGCGGGTAAAGGTAGTACTTCGCAGAGTGATGCACAGACACACATATACACTTTTACATTAAGCTTCCTAGCTTTCTCCAATACAGGCGCTGTAACTTCTGTTGCTTCTCGTTTGTGTGGGGGAAGTGAGGAGATATCAGTCTTCTTAATATGTAGTCTTCGATAAAACGCAACAGGCGGAAGTCGGGTAGCATGGTATAGGAGGGATATTGCATCATTCAATGAACGATTTTCGAGAGCGATGGTTGCAAAAATTTTGTGGACTGATAATTACTTGCGTTCAGCTTGTAGTAATTTTAGGGAGGATACGACACTTATTTATATGATTTGTTTGCCCCAATGAGTTAAATTGTTATTCCAAAAAACCCCATTCTTAGCGAAAAAGTGCTGATAACTTTTCAACGAAAATAGTTAGATATGTGGTGCCATGAAACAAATTATTCGCCTTAAAACAATCTTGAAGTTGTCTCAATAATACTTTGGTTTTAAATCTATACCACAAAAGTTATTTGAATAAAACCGTATTTCTAAGAAACACTAAGAAACACCCTAACTCTCGATTTTAAATTTGTTACCAAATAAAAAGTATGACAGCTAGAGCTTACATGTCTTCAGCAAGCTTTTCCAAAATTTGTCGTTCTACAACTTCGCTGAAGGTCGTTTGGCTCTAGGTAGTTATTTTTTTGATCTTGGCAAAAATTTGAACCACCCTGACTGTTGTTTTAACAAACAGAAGGGGCTCACAAACTTCGAAAACTTCTCCAAAGGCTTAATGAGGCTAAGTTGTTTAGTTTTAGTAAAATTTCAAAATTCCTGCTAAATTTGCATGCTGGGCCACTGTGCGATGTTCGAAATAAACCCCCAATGAATATCTATCCCAATAACCTACAAACTAGCAATACGACAAAGCTGTGCAGAGAATTTCTTTCGCATGAATTTCAAAAAAAGGGTTTTGTTCTTAACGTTGGTTTATTCGTTACCTTTACAATATTTACAGTTTTTTGGTTGCCGTATTGTATCGTCCACCGGTCACTTACCGTAATACAATAAATTAACAATAAATAAAATAAATAACTAGCTACTACCTTTACAACTGAATAAATAAATAAATAGATAAATAATATTCGCTAATTAACTATTCGAAATAAAAAGAAGAGAAATGTATTCAAACGCTCTATTTCGTAAGATCTTTTGTTTTGCTGACGGAACAAAGTGATGTCTAGCGCGAGCCGGGAACGTTATGCCTAACGATACTTTGACGAACGGAACGCTAGCTCGAATTTTTTTACAACTGTACGAACAACTTCGGTGCATCCGGTTTCAGTACACCTCATTCCGTCTTTCTGCCCACCTGGCTCGGATGCGTGTCGATTATATGTTTACGACTGGTAGGCTTGGTGTGTTTCAAATCAATAATGGAAATTTGCCAATTAAAACATAAGAACAATCGAAACTGTTTGAAATGAACTTCGGATCCACATCCAATCAAAAGAGCCAAGTAAACAATAATCTTCCCATTACAGAGCCGGTGGAGCAAGGGAGCGCTTCCCTCTGTGGAATGCATAATTACAATACTCGAGTCGGCAAACTGGCAGCAAACAGAACAATAGAAATTAGTTTGATTTCGTTAATCGTTATTCATAGACGCCTTCAAAAGCTTGGATCGATGAGTTTTCTTTCTGTTAATCGATCCACTCTCGCTGTTTATTTTCCGATCGACCTCTTCTTCGGATGCGCTGATAATTATTATTCTTTCTTCTCTTTTGCTTTTAAAAAAGCTCATCAAATCGGCACCGACTTATGTGAGGTAATTTTGGAATTTCGCTAAGGCTATTGTCGAACACATACAAGTAAACTTACAAACGTGCGATTCTTAATTTTTTTTCGCTCTTTTAAATTGCACAGTTCCCTCTTTGTTTCAATCCAAGTTTGCATTTTCTAGCACGATGTTTCGTTTTAAAAAAATACCGCTTCGAATAGAAACCTTAAAACTAAGATTTAAAAAAGAGAACAAGTGGTTTCATAAAAAATAGGTTAGGATTGATCTGCACTCTTTCCTTTGCAATGGAAACCGGCGAGAGGTGCCGTTGATTTCGATTGATGTGCGTACGTGCGAAATCATCTCCTGCCGTCTCCTATAATTTATTCGTAGTGTTATTAAAATAGTTCATTAAGGCGCCATGTACATAGGAGTTTATATAATATAAAAATGTGCACTACATGTAGAACAATTTTGTAGGCCTGATGTAGCACATGTTTTTCTTTTCGTTTGCATTTGGCGTAACTAGTTCGCAGAACGCGCAACATAACTTAACTCAAAGCTTAACACATTAACATCGTTCGTAACAACTTTCTTTCCTCGACACCTGTCTCTGTCCTTTCATTCTTAAAAAACAAATACAAACAGTACTAGCTTTGTATACTGACCTCATTTGGAAACTTGAAATGCATATGCATTTTGTTTTCGTTGGAACGCTTTCAAACTGGTTCTTCACCACGTTAAAATCTGCAAAAAAGCCAAGAAAAGGGAAATAGTTAAGTTCATTTGTTGAACACATTTTAACGACGCAATAGTGCGAAAAGACCACTAATTCAATGGCAAAATGAGTGATTTACCTGATAATCGGCGACATCAGTTTAATCAAACCACAACCTGCATCTTACAACAGTTGGACGTAAACATTCTCGCCACTTGTTGAAGGTATCAGTCAAAAATCGACTTCAAATGATTTTCACCAAACAAATGAAGGTGTCTTACATAAACCGGGTCAGTAGAACAGCTCTCGTCTGGTGGTTCGGAGAGTACGACGATGGTGTAATAAGCCACTCGTCAAATGTCCCCGTCCCAGTACAGCATCATAGCACTAGCCCTGCAATTATCCTGTACACTGATAATCGATTGCGAAATCTGTCGAAACAGAAGCTCCGCAACGGCATATATAATTAATTCATTCAAATGAGAATTTAAGAAATACTTTCGAAAACAAGTACCAACTTTATGAACTGGTCAGGTCACCGGATGTTTCGGATCTTTATATGACGAATACGGTCCATATACTAATTACAACAACGAGTTTATGCCAACGCTACATCTAAAAATATTTTCGAAAAAAAAGCTTCAGAGTTTTAGGACTTGGTTATTAAACTTGGGGTGAAAAATAAAAAAGTCAACAAAAACAGAAATTTAATGTAATTTTCTTTTAACGTAGAAAAAGTTATAATCCCGCTGGAAGTTTTGACAATAAGCATAAGAGATCACCCGTGGTTGCTACTCCGTTATTGACCAGAACCAATTGAGATTTCAAAATGTTGATTGGAACAACGTGCTTGGGAGTAACATGATGAGCTACATTGTGCAATCTGTATTGATCCCTGCATGCTGATCAATACTGACGCCGGCCACGTCCGAATGCAGACCTTCTGGGAAAGCAAGGAATGTTAGTCCGATACCTGTCGCTGCTAAAGACCGAGGAATTCTCTGCATCGCCAAATGCATCACGGGAAGGGGAGTAAGTGTGCCAATAGCGTTATCATGTTATAATTGCTCTGTGCAACCGGCTGCCGAGAATTTGCGATAGTTATCATTTGTCTTATTAATACAATTGTATCGTTTCGGTGCTGATTTTATCCGGCGATCGTTTGAATAAAATGCGGAATCTTATACGAAATGTATTTGTGTGCGTCTTATTTTTTTTTTCTTGTATCAGGTACTAGTTGGAATTGCACATGTATAATGGTTTCGTAGTAAGAGGGTCTTTATTAATATTAAACTACAAAAATAATATGAAGACAGGAATGGAAACTGAGTTATTTTCGTGGCGTATAATAGGATGCCTTATCTAAACCTTATTTATTTATTGTTATGATCACTACTGGTTATACCAAGTAAGTACTAAAAATGTATAAAAACATGAGATAGTTGACAGTACTACAGTTCTGTGTAGAGATATAGAATACAGTTAATTCAGACATTATTCCTACAGAAGATAAACCAGCAAAAGGAAAAGCAACAAAAAATCTCGAAAAAAACAAGATTGGAAACGCGCTGGGGTCACACGAATGGTCAACTCTCAACCCTTATGCATGACTGAAGCCATCACTCCACTCAGACAAGACCATGCGTCCTTCTCGCGGATTAATTCCCTAGTTGGTCAAACACGCACCAAACAAACATAGAAATTAGTTTGCTCAGTGGATCTAATGTCTAGCTAGCGGCCCAGTCAGCTGTTAGCTACTGACGAGGAGAATCTGAAACACAAAAAAATAGTTTGCTCAGTCCAAAGCAATGTCAGCCCGATTGGCATCACCCAGCTGACACGTCGTCCTTTACAAAGCCATCAAACATCTAAAATTGCATGCGACAAAATAGGTATGTGCAACTTTAAAAATAATAAAGTGAAGACTACTACCTATTTGCAACAAAATAAGATCGGGAAAAAATATTTGCATAACCAAAGTAACTACTGTTGCGAATCACCCAATAAAAATAGATGACAAGGGACGCGGATGAAAAAAACAGATCACCGCCTCAATCCGAAGGGAACAGTTACTGTGTTGGGGTAGGTTGCACACTGATGGAGTCAGCACAAAACTATTTCCAATCCAGCTTTTTACGTGCCATAACGGCGGTCTAAATTGCTCAGTTCGTAATACGTTGAATGGCTCTTTTTTGACAATTATCGTTTACATCAACCGCCCAGTAAGATTAAGTCATCCTACGTTAGTCCAATGCATTGGATGTTTAATCAATGAACGCCCGACATCTTCAACTGGACGTTGCTGTCAAGCTGACGTAAACAATTATTGTCAAAAAAGAACAATTAAACATATTACGAACTGAACAATTTAGACTGCCATTATGGCACGTAAAAAGATGGATAGATCTGCAATATGTGTGTATTAAGGTGGTGATGGTCATGATCGATTAATGACTGTATCTGTACGATGAAGATGAAGTTCGAATCATAGGGTTTCACTCAACCACCAGCGGTAAGAACGAAATGTAACTGGCCTCGGCTATAGGATGATGGGTTATGATATTTTACACGGAGAAATATTCCGAAGGACACCTAGAGAAACTTGGATATTCACGTTCTCGTAGACGCATACAATCTAAACGACGACCTTTAAAAGACCAAATTGTGATGGTAAAAATTAACGTAAGATTGTGCAGCGTCACCAGTTCCAAACGTCAGACACACAGGTAACTGAACCATGCAAGAATTCAACAAACGAAGAATGACACGTTGGATATAACCAGAGGGCAAATAATGTTGATGGTTGTGTTGCCCTTCTGAACGTCGAACGCGCCTGACTAAATTGAAGCAATAATACACAAGGTGATCGTAATGAACTGAAAACATGCATCGAGATTAGTCAAATGGGTTCAAAAAACGTCATATACTTGATTGCAGAATTGTGGCGTGTCGCTTCTTGATACAGTCGACGTAGTATGTCGAGTTCAGCAAACTGCGCTCGTTTGCTCCGACAAGAACAATCGGGGATGGGACAGATATTTAAGCAACGATCTGGCAGAGCTCGACCGTCGTTATCTGATCAAAAGTAGGGTAATTTCCCGAGAGATGCCGCGTCAGGAGAGATGCCGCACTTTCTATATCTCGTATATGGGGTCACTTTTATACGGTAATATGATATTGTGAGTTTGTCTTTCGAAGAATTATAACTCTAGAGATGTAAAATAATCCTTTTTAATTACTCACGAAAATTTTATTAATGATTTTGTGCGTTCAGTTGCATCATGGAGTGCCGAAAAATTTTCAGCACCGCATTACAATTTCGTTTTTTTAAATTGTTTGATTTTTTTGGTAAATCATGTATCGGTTGAATAGCTGAGACCTTTTAGAAGGCATTCTGATCATGAGCACGATCATCCATAATTTTAGAGGTAAATGGCGTCGTGCGGCATCTCTCCCCTACAATTGGGAGAGATGCCGCATCAAAATTGCGGGTGAGATGCCGCACTCAATGGAAGAGGATGCATAGCTAAAATGTATTTTTTACCCCGGAATGTCATTAAATGATCATTTGCGTCAGGTATAGGTTCATAATAAGATATATCCACAAACTAACGGACCTAACACAGCGACAGGTATCTAAGTATTAGTTACTTCGATTTATTCTTTAAAGTTTCAGGCACTAATTTTCGTGAACGCATTGATTTGTAGTGATGCCAATATTGAGATAAAATTTGCGAAGCGAAACGAAAATTTGAACGAATTGATGCTTTTTCAAAATGAATCTTTCAAGAACAAACCTAAGTTGTATAAATTCATTGGGAGAAACAGCCAAACAGTGCTTTTAAGGAACTGCTACTAACACATAGATATGTATATCGTACAAGCATATAGATAAATAGTACCCTGAATTAAGTTACTCCAAGTAACCGTTACACAAGGTTAATAAAGAAAAATATTTTTAAAATATTGAATAAAAAAATTATTCTGGAAATGGTAGTACCCCCTTAAGAAAAGTGATGGTGCTAGCCGATTTATAGGTGCAATCAAACTTCATGAAACTCAGCTGAAGACACTGAATCACAAAAACATCAATGAGAGCCAAAAAATAATTTTGTTCACCATTTTTCAGTTTGTGACCACGGTGCGGCGCCTCACACGCACATGCGGCATCTTTCCCGCAATGACCTTTTTTTGTAAAATGTTCATGGAAATTTGGTTAAATTTTTTTTCATTACAAAAACCATTTCACAGTATTTTAGAAACTTGTCGCAATTGGTAAAAATGATTTCATCAATTATTGAATGGTTTACATTGATGCAGGATCGATTTTTAAAAATATGCGGCATCTCTCCCCAAATTACTCTACATCGTCTTTGATCATTTAAACGTCTCGCTAGATATCGTCACCTATCGTAACCCCAAATCTACGAACTGGGACTGGGGCTTGGCGACTAGGTTTTATGGATATCTTCCCACGATTGAATCTCCAAGTGACTTGGATAAAACAAGCTCACTCATAGTAGTAGCATACCAAGAGGCTTGTCCGCTTCGAGTTATGCGTGCTTCTAGAGGAATACCTTGGTGGAATATCGAACTTGTTCGACTCAAAAAGTTATGTAGAAGAGCTTGGAATCGCAGGGACGGCTTCGGAGGCATTTAAGTTGACTCGCATACAGAAATTCCCTTCGATCCCCTGAGCGAAGTGGTTGGAAAAGCCTCTGCACTAATGTATAAAGTCTCAACGAGACTAGTCGATTAAATAAGTTACTTTCGAAATCGAAAGACTTTCATGTCAGTTCAATTAGAACTGTTAATGGTGAATACGCGTCTGACGAAGATGTAGTACTCAACTGTCCTTTTAACACACACTTTCCAGGTTGTACGGAGCCATCACTGACAACTGCCCCTAATTTCTTTTCAGGTAGTTCTGATTCTTGGGCATTTACTCGTAGAATTGTGACAACCGAATGGTTCAAAACGTTTTGCTCCGGGAAAGGATGGAATCATTCCAGTTCTACTACCGGATATGAACACTTCAAGCATATTTTGAACATAGTTCTTACTTGTAGTATTGCAACAGGATACATCCTATTAGCGTGGCGGGAAATAAGGTAACCAACCTAATTTGGACCCCTACATATTTTGGACCCTGTTAATGTATTTGCCTCCTACACTGCCAAGTTTCTCTGCATTTGTTTGGTTACATTCCTTGGGTTGTCTATTAAGTTTCAATATCATTAGTTCATCTCTAATCCACAGTTTTCAAAAATATCACCGAAAACGTTTCATGTTTCTACGATAACCAAGAGGAAACGGTAGATATGATACATTTTCAAATTGGATTTAAATGCACAATTATAATATATTTTATCGATTTAATTAGTTTGTCTGATTTGGTGTTATGCATGTTACGTGTTTGAAAAGGTTTCTTCGTAATGTTTTATCAAAAAATCTTAAATAAATGGTGTCCACAAGATGTCTTTTAAAGATATCAACTTATTTTGGACACCCCTCGATTTTCTTTCTTGACAGCTATTTGTTTATCGAGATAGAATAATCAAAAAGTGAAAAATTTCGTAACGGTAGGTCGCCTGCTCTTCTTCTTCAAATTATTTAAAATTGTTCAAACCAATGGATGTCGAAAATCAAACGACATTTCATTGAAGACCATAATATGACCAAAGAGGAGACTTCTGAAATCCATGTTGAAGAACATTTGTAGTTCGAATTTGTTGAATTCGATGAGCTATATGTTGACAAATCTAAGAGACATATCACAGCTAAATAATGATAATAAGAGTGTGCTTGCTGAATTCCTAGAATCGCCTGAAACACTCACACGAACAGGAACATCACGATTCAAGCGACGTAGTCCTGCTGTTTTAACATTGCGCCGAACAGTTGAATACCACAAGGCGAAAACTGAAGAAAAAATGAAAGTAAAGGAAGAGAAACAAAGAAAAACTGAGCTTAGAAAGAATAACAAGAAACCACCTCGTAAACAAAAGAATTAAAAATTAATATTTAGTACAAGATTCCTGACGAACTTTGAACCTTGATTTATCATCCACTTGAGGATGTTACTCCATAATACTGCTACAGATAAATTGTTACACGAAATATATTATTGTTAACTCTATTGCATAACATTTAATGCTGCTTTGTTAAGTCTGCAGTAACCTAATTGTACCGAAAGTTTTTCTATTTCTCAAAATAATAGAACTAAAAAAATACTTCATGCAGTCAGCCTTTCATATAAAGATTAATGTACCATTTTGGATTGGCAGTCACTGATTTGCTTATGTTCTTCTTTCATGCATTAAATATACTGCAAAGAGAACGAGTCAGTTTAGTAGAAAAAACTTCACTGTTTCCAAAATATATTCAGTCACGTTCAGTGTGTCCAAAATATGATTGGAACACTGTTCAAATTAGTGTGGAAGGGTCCGAAATGTGAAAAATTCATGATGTGAAGAAATGTCATTTTCGAGTTTATGTCAATGTATAAAACATCCATTGACAGTTTTCTTTCAAGAACAGTAATTTTGGAGCAGACTCGTGCATGTATTGCATTAAAAACATAGGCAAGCAAATATTTGTTGACGTTCACGTAATTTCACTTCCTCTAGGGGTCCAAAATTGGTTGGTTACCCTAACTGTCAAATTCATTCCCAAAGATGGCCGCGTCACTTATGAGGAGGCAAAGAGCTTTAGACCGATCAGTCTGACCTCCTTCCTTCTCAAATCAGTGGAACGTTTAATCGACGACTACATTCTGGAGCGAGCACCCGCTGCATGCAATGCAACATGCATATCAGTGGCGAAAGTCTACTACCACCCTGTTACACAATGTTGTCTACAACATTGAAAAAGCTTTTTCACAAAAGCAATCAAGTTTAGGAGTTTTTCTCGATATTGAAGGTGCTTTTGACAACGTGTCTTTCGGATCCGTTTTGGAAGCTGCACGAGGTTATGGAGTACCTTCATATATCACGACCTGGATACACGCAATGCTTAGCAACCGACATCTGTGCTCATCGTTAAGACAAGTAAAGACCACTTCTATGGATCCTTGTCGCTGATGGCTTGTTGACGAAACTTAATGAGCTTGAGTTTCCGACGTATGGTTTCGCCTATGATTATCGTACAATGATCACCGGTATTTGCATTAACACACTTTTTGATGCAACAAGCCTTATGTGTTGTTGAGCAATGGTGTCTTCATGTTGGACTATCAGTTAATTCAAATAAAACATCAATGGTGCTTTTCACGCAACGAAGGATTACAACCGGAGCTCGTCCATTGCAGTTTTTTGACTCTGAAATTATTGTCGTAGATTCAGTTAAGTACGTTGGGGTTATTCTTGACTCAAAACTTAATTGGAAAGCTCACATCAATTTCAAGATCAACAAATTTTGCGTGGTCTTTGGCCAATGTAGACGGGCTTTCGGCAAATCTTGGAGACTCAAACCCAAGTACATTCAGTGGATCTACACAACAATTGTTAGACCAATACTGGTATACGGGTGCCTTGTTTGGTGGCAGAAGGGAGAAGTCATGACAATCCAATCAAAGTTAAACCACCTTCAGAGGATGGTCTTGATGGCGATGACTGGTGCGTTCTCGACAACACCTACTGCTGCTCTAGAGGCACTCTTGAACATAAAACCTCTACATGTGTTTTTTAACAAAAAATATTTTCTTGTGCATACCGTCTTAAGGTTACTGGGCTCTGGAACAGTAACCCAATAGAACGTGCAACTAGCCACACAAGATTGTGGCCCCAAATGGTTACTTGGGATGAGTATACACTTGCTCCCAGTTTCCTTACACTCACATATAGTTTTCCTTTTAAAACTTTCAATGTGAGAATTCCTTTTCGCGAGGAATGGCTGTCTGGCTGGATGGAGCGACAGTTTGAAGAATACGTAATTTGTTATACTGGCGGTTCTTTGTTGAAAGACCGAGCCTGTGCTGATATCTATTGTCATTAAATGAGATTAAACCAATCTCATTCGCTTGGTAGATTCTGTACCGTATTTCAAGCAGAAATCTTCGCGATTCTGTGTGGCGTACAATCGGCACTTCAACAGGGAATTTGCGGTAAAAGAATCTATTTTTGCTCTGATAGTCAGGCTGCCCTGAAAGCACTTAGTTCGGCAAATTCGAGATCGAAATTAGAAATCGCATGTCGAACTCAAATCGTAGAACTTAGCATTTCAAATGCTATCTACCTTCTATGGGTACCCAGTCATTCCGGTATTACTGGAAATGAATGGGCGGAGGAATTGGCTAGAGCTGGCGCTGCGACTGACTTCGTTGGTCCAGAACCAGTTCTACTACTGTCGATAAGTTGGATAAAGCACAAGATTCGCTCTTGGGCTGCATTCGAACATTCCAACCATTGGCGTAGCTTACAAACTTGCGTTCAAAGACTTTTCTGCCGGATGTGAGTCAGAAAATGTCAAAGAATTTGTTGCATTTTTTCAAGCAGAACTGCAGTATTCTAGTCAGGGCACTGGCTGGATATTGCAAACTCAATTATCACATGGCTACTATTCAGAGCGCTGAGTATTATTCATGTGATCTTTGTGAATTCGATTACGGAACATCGTATCATTTGATATACAACTGCCCTGTGGTAATGCAATTACGTATCCGGATTTTTGGATCTCCATACATGGATGAACCTATGTAGAGAGAGCTGAAACTGAAGAATATGCTATTGTTCCTAACCCAGTGTGGTAAAGAGCTATAGTTTTAGCCGTATTTGAATGACAATATCTCTTCGGAGGGGTTGTCGTTCTGTTATCTCAATATCCCCTCGGGGATGTTGATATATCCCTCACTGCTTAAATGAATATTCTGAATTTCTCTGGGGGTTGGAAGTTTAATTCCTGCTATTGTAGCACCTGAAGATGCTTCCGCATCCCTCCGGGGGTGCAGAATGCTCTGTTTTAATTGTTCTGTTTCGTTATTTTCCTTACCCCTAATCTTACCACTTCCCCAATCTTTCCCTTCAGGAAATGAAGACGATTTTTGGCAAGGTACAAATCTCCGATCAACATGGGGAACGTGTCATTTAAGCCAGACGCTACTGATTCCTCTCAAACGTATTTTCGCTATCTCGCCTCAAGTTGTATATATGGCAAAATATCCGAATTAGACCAAAGCATATTCAACAATTCACACACCGATTAAGCGATAACAGTTAATAGTTTCACCCAAAGCAAGATATTGGATAAAATCATTATCCAGCAGATCCAAAACCACGATGCGGTTACGAAACAACATTGACATTTTCACATGCACGAAAACGGCCAAATTTTGTGAGATAGAAAAGAGCTCATAAACAGTCATATTTTAGAAACAGCTGGTGGTCCGATTTGGCTAGCGGTTCGAATTAACCCACTTCCCCGTACTGATTTCCCGCAAGGGCTGTGAGGTATTTTTGTATTAAACCACTGGACAAACATTTTTTGATATGGATAAACGTCACCAGGAAAACAAAAAAAAAAACAAAAAATGTGAAACCTGTTATCAACCATTATATTTAGTTTATGGCAGCGTAAGTGGCCATAATCATTGATTGTAACAATACCTGTGCAATGAATCCCCAAATTGAATGAAGCTAGTAAAAGCGTAACGTACTCATCATTGGCCAAAACAAGTAATAAAAACAGAAATGGCATAATCATCGAAAACGATTACGAGAAAATCACTCTAAAATTTCAGACTACAGACGTATGTAGTTAGCATGAGTTATTAATTTGCCTCGATTCACATTGGTAATAGGCTTATCCATAGAACCAGTTCCAAGGAAATATTACAATTTGATATGGAAGAAGAAAAAGAAAATTGAAAATGTGCCAGACGGCAATTTGAACTTGGCATTGTGGACTGACAGACCGTAACGAAGTGAACCATTGGCAGCTACTGGCAATGGAAACAGACAGATTCGACTTGAGCTAGGTCAGTGCGACTCGTCGCGACGACTTACGTGCATTTCTTGCAAAGAGTTAGGCAGGGTTTCCCTTCATCGACCGATTGGTTCCGGGATACCGTTCGCCGTGATTAGTTATATGGTATGCGCATGATGGAGTAATGACTTAATCACACTATTAAACAGAGAAAACGAGGCCTTATTGGACTGATTTTAATTGTGTTGGATAAATTATGGAGAAAATTAGTAAACATGTATCGTGTTTGAAAAAAAAAACATCGCAGGAAATCGATCAACTATAATGCTATGAAAATTAATTCACAAGCAAGTGAAAGTTTTTGTGACGACCTCACACAATGTGTTCAGTGTCAAAAGCTATTCTATTCACTTAAGCCGGTAGTACACATATAAATTATTTCACAATTAAATAAATTTGGATACGAATGTCTCATGAGTTTTTGGCCAAGATTAGATAGGCGAACGTTTAACGAAATATCAGTAGATTTCTCAGAACCAGTGTTGCTGAACTCGTAAAAATAACTCTTGTATTTCTCATTCGCGTGTTCTCATTACGCCCAACACTCGTATCCGATTGTTCTCCATGCATGCCTTTCTTTCGTTCACTCCCCAGCCGGGTAGAATTTCTGCGAGTGCCAGTCGGCCAAAAGCGACTCAAATTGCACATATTGAAACCCACTCTTTCGTTCGCACCCACCCATTGGCGCCCACTCCTACTGCTGCTACCACTCGTCCGTGCTCCCACTCGCCCATGCTCCCGCTCGTCCATGCTCCCACTCGTCCGTACTCCCACTCGTATCCTCTCGCACTCTTAAACGCGTTCGCCTTCACTCGCACTCTTGCAGTCGCTAGCGCTCTCGCTCCCACTCGCATTTCGTTCTTCGTTGGTAGACCAAGAATGTAGGAAAATGAATTTATTCGGATATTTTATGTACAATGTCTAAGCCGCGGCTGTTTGAAGATCGATTTGCACAATACGCCTGGCTTTCGTCACCGGTACAGCACGTCATGGGAACGTCAACATTAGTTATATGCAGTTAAATGGAGTTATTCACACACAACATCAACAGCACGGAATGCTTTGACGTACGGGAAGTGTGAACGAGAGACGCATTCAACTTATCTTGATGGAACGACGACGTGGCGTTGACGGACATTTACGTTGATGGAAGCTAATGTATCGTCTGCATTGAGGTTGATATGACGCTGGTATAACGGAAAAGGAAAATAAACGCACCCGAATGAAATGCAGTTGCGTTAAAACGTAAATTTTAAAAAAAAACTGCAAAATCGCTTGGATTGACACTTTTAAATATGTGGAACCTTAACATGTCAAATATATATAATTCCCCTCAATGCTGCATATATGCACTTCTTAAAATAATTAGTTTTTGGTCAAATATACTTATATTGAAGTTTGAGATTTTTTGTGGGATAATGAAATGACAGGAACAGTTTTTATTGTCAAATATGTCACTGAAAGAATATATGCATAAATCGCTCAGATAATTTTCGTAAAATATCGAATTAAATAATTACTACAAGAGTCAGTCCCATAAAGATAGGAAATCCCAAAGAAAACGGGACAAATATGCGATCATGGGTAGTATACATCTATGACCATTCCTGGTACATTTTGCATTAAATGAATCGGATATTCGGATTAAATACATGGTTTCGAGATAAACGTATTTAATGCGGTTCACTACAAAAATTCAAACCCATTAACAAACATTGGCTTCTATAGAATATGTATGTAGGAGATCGACTACCGTCATAAAGTGAATTTCTAAACATAAGGACTTAATTTATTGAATGTTTCGTGACCAATTCCAATATACGCTGTCCTTGTCCTCCAAATTACGACGGAATCAGAGCAAATCTATCAGCTGTAAGAAAAGTTCTCTATGCGTTATATATTCTAAAACATTCGTTCACAGTACTAAATTGATACAACCAGCGGACTATATTAGAAGAAATCTCTAGTGAATGATTTTGCGCACTTTCCACTAACCTGAACTCTGCACTTCAAAAGTGTGAGTAATCAAGCTGCTACTGAAAACTGCGAGCTGTCAAAACACATGTATTTGAAGTTATAGAGATGGTACTCTCATAGACAAGCCAGTCGAACTAACCAGTTTTTAGTAGAATGTTAAGCGCGAATAGAGTTTTTGTGCCACAAGCAATACTTGCATTGAAATAGTAATTTTTACTTGCTCGTCAACTCCTCACGCTGGCTTTTCCCAGATAACGAATTAACTGGTTTATTTTGCCGATTGGTATTTTCCCGAATGGGTTGTTTTGCCGAATTAAGTATAAAACGTTATTTTCAATGGCAATTAAATAGTATAAAGGATGATTCAATATTTAAATTTGACAAAAAGCATGGATGTGAAATGATAAATTATAGAATAAATGTAAAGAATAGTTAAGGTTATTATTAAAATCAAACTTTAAATGAAAATAGTTTCTCTTTGAGCGTTTTGGTGGAATGCAGAAAATGAAAATTTTGAAAATGCTGAATTTAAATGAAAATTAAAATGCCTAAAGAAATGAAATATCTCTGAATTAATTCCTACTATCGTGATTCACTTGCTTCTCTTATTCATACACATAATCTTAGGTTTAGATCATTTCAGCAAGTATATACCAAAGTTTTATAAATCTGTACTAATTGAGATTTGAACACGACATTGTTTTCGGTAATACTGATTCTTCTTGACGAAAAAACAGTTTGCACAATACTGTTCAAATAATTACTCACGATAATTTACTATATATTAGTGAGACGGAACTTTATTCTATTTACCATCTTAGTAAAATTGGTAGTAGCAGATTAGTTTTTTTTTTACTTTTTTCAATAAATTATATTGAATTCGTGTTTCCAATTTTCATTGTTCAAAAAAGAAACTATCCTTAAAAAGCGTTAGATTTTATTGCTGGATATCACATACATGCTTCCCTTCTGCCCAGAAGTGCGTAATATACGCCCTTTACTTTTGCTCAGAAGTGTATAATCGGTACAAAAATGCAAACCCATTAGCCAGCATAGACTTTTATAGAATATGTGGTATTATTTCCTTAACCCTCCGGAAGTCGCACTTATGGCCCACTGAACGAGCAGCTGCTGTTGCTCTAAGACGATTTCGCTAGATTTTCAGAGCAGTGTGCGCTAGGGTGGGACAAAAAATAGATTCCAGCTCCGAGCAACTTTTCAGGTACCATTTGGGTCCTAGAACAACTGTGCAAATTCTTAACTCGATCGGTGAAACTATATTTTTGCGCCCACTGTTTAAAGTTTACATGGGATTTTGTAAGGGAAAGTTCTTTTACAAAATAATTCCTCCAGGAGTCGCCCATTACTTCGTAAAAATAAATCGTTATGTGGCTTGTATAGGAAATTTAATAAAGAAAAAAAGTCTCGAAAACCACGAAACGATCTGATGCTTGTGGAAAAATTTATTAAGCAAAAACCAATTGATGCTCTGACGATTGAAAAAATATTCATTTTTTCTAGCACCACTGCTGTTGGTTGTCCAATTATACGCAATTTTGTTTTAATCCTCTCTTAACGTATCTAAATCGTTTATCTATACTATTTGGCCACTTCGCAAGATTTTGAGGGATACATTGAGGTTTCTTTTGTACATAATAAGAGAAAGTTAAAATTTTTGTATATAATGAGACCGTCAGAAGCAGTGATGCTATGAAAAGTGAAATTTTCATCAATCTTCAGGGCATCAATCGATTTTTGCTTAATAACTTTTTCCACAAGCATCAGATCGTTTTGCAGTCTTCTAGACTTTATTTCCTTGACAAATTTCTTAAAAAAATCAGACATCTGTTTATTTTTAGGAGATAACGGGCGGCTCTTGGAAGAATTAATTTGCAAAAGACAATTTTCCCATACAAAATCCCATGTAAACTTTAAACCGTGGGCGCAAAAATATAGTTTCACCGATCGAGTTAAAAATTTGCAGAGTTGTTCTGGGAGCTAAATGGAACCCAAAAAGTTACTCGGAGCCAAATTTTATTTTTTTTCATATAACCATGTCCCACTCTAGTGTGCGCTCAGTGCACTAGCGCGACTTCCGCAAGGTTAAGGGGTTGCCTGGTGTAGTGGGTAAAAAAACATTAATGTTTTTTTATTCGTTTAATTGTTAGTATTGAACCTCTAGAAAAGCGCAGTGCAATCTCGTTGGCCACACTGATCTTCTTTTGTTCTAAACAACCATGCGTTTCAACGGTTTCAGTCTATCGGCAACTTTAATAGCATCTTTCTCGAAACCGCATTTTTCAAATTGCCGATAACTCAAAAACCATTCAACGAATTGACTTGATTTTTTATGAGAATGCATAACATGTGTAGTCGATGAACTAAGAGAAAATGGAATACAAAAATCTTCCTCGTTATTTTGAAGGAAAGTGACCGAATTTTATTTTTCGGTTTTTCTTATGCCATTTTCCGAAATTCCAACTGTTCTATTTTTTTTTTGGTTCATCGAGTAACTACCCAAGTAACCAATAAGCATTATAACGTAGTCTAATATCTGCTTTAGATCCGCATATAAAGCTGTCCTAAAAAGCCGTGAAGCCCTAAATACTTATTTAATGCTGATATTATGCCAGAAAAGGCGAAATATAGTGCTATTACTGTGCGGAGATTGACAGCTCGTTTCTGCAGTACTAATGCTATTATATAGCAAAAGCGTACAAATGTCAAATTTGAAAGCCTTATATTGGCACTACTAATGCTATTAAAAAGCTTCAGTTGGTTGTCATTGTCTGCCATGGTTTTAAAACCATTTCTTATGTTTCCTTTCGGTATGATGAGCAAAAAGGAAAAATTTTAAAATAAAATATTCTGTTTAAAACCGTAAATGACTCTGTTCTAATGCATTGTAATGAATATCCTTAATGGGTTTTCGTTCTCACATGATATGAATGTTTATGAAAATTACCTTTAGTAAGTCTCGAACTCGCTCCTTTACGAGCGCTCCCAGTTGCTAAAAGAGTGTATACGAGCTGTTCTAATAAACATCTTCAGAGCTGTAAAGAGTGCTTAGCACACGGGAGTGGGTGGCATGCAGTGAAAACTCGCAGCCGTGGAGTCCTATCATGGGAACCCACTCGCCGTTAGAGCTAAAATCTAGCGAGCCGACAAGAGTGCGAGTGACACACGAGCCTATAGCGAAGGCAGATAACTCACATGAATCAAGCATATTTCCCGCTCGTGCTGATCGTCACATATTTGAGAGTTCTTCGAAAACGTGTGTACAGCAGTAGGGAGCATACAGTGTGAGTCTCGCGCTCGCTGGCGAACGAGGAGGGTGTAGAGGTGTGCGCCGATGCATTTTTAATCGGCGGCGGCGTAAGCGACATATTTGGCCGGCGGCGGCGGCGTTGGCGGCGTCACGCCGTTGGACCCCATCGGCGGCGGCGCGCCGGCGTGTATCGGCGTGACGAATATTGACTCCTATGTAACTAAAAAAATTCTTGGCAGTACAATTCCTTTCCCAAATATTCGGTTTTTATTGTAACAGGCACATACAAACAGACGTTACAGCTTGAAGAAAATTCTAAAAAAAATCATCGCCCACAATGTATTAGCGACATCTGTTGAACACATTGCACAAAATGTAATTCTCGTAACCACATCAATTTTTTTTAACTGAAGCTCTAATAGTGCCCACTCTGCTTGCGAAATGCAAGATAATAAATGAAAGGTGGAACTATTTTTACAGTAGTAAAATTTGAAGAACGAAATAGAAAAATTGACGATGTCGCATACTACGACTTCGCATGAAATAATGATTGCAATGGACAAATTTGAAGAATGCAGAGTAACGACTGTATTTCAATGACCATAATAATTATTTATTGTTCTATATTTGGGAAATTAAGCAACGGTTAAACAGATTTTGTTTTGTTTGAGGAAATTAATTCTTGTTGTCGTTTCATTGTTTTTTGTTTCTATTTAGTCTTCTTTACCGTCGCTCTTTTAGAATCCCGCAGATATCAGGTACCCTAACACGAGGCGTTATTAATGGTATTACTGACCTTTCAAGGTAGACACATCCCAGTTAAGCTCAGCCGAAAATGAACCGGAATTCTGGCTGGTTCCAGTTCGTATTACTGCTCCAGTAACACAACCGATTCTAGTTAGAACCGGTTGTGCCACTGGATCCCGTGTACGAACTGGAACCAGCCAGATTTTCAGTTCAATTCCGGCTGAACTTCACTGGGATTACTTCATTTTCCAGGCTGGCGTTTACTTTTACTTCTTGTAAGTACAAAATCGCCGCGATGATAAAGTATATACGATTCCATGGCACTACATTTTCTATCAACGTAAGATTTGCTTCTATCTTGAATGCAAAGTATGCTCGATGTGCTGGAATCATACAGATCCACACCCTGACGAAACCTAAATATACAGTTACTATCATTCATAATAATTCCACGACTTGATGTTTTAGCCCCTGTTGGGTTAAAACAGATCACTAAACAAGTCTGATTGAAAATGGTGTGAGCGTATCTCTAGTTTTCGTTGCACCTGCACACCGCCAATTTCTCCAGCAGTTCCGGGGATCAACAAATTCTAATCCATTGCATACATCTAGTTAGATTCGATACACCGAATCAATTAATTTACTAACATCCTATTATGTGCTTACTCACACATCGGAATCGTGTTGTAACTTAAGAAATGATTGTAAACAACTCCCGCCTTGGGCACTACGACAAGAATGAATTTCACATTTCTGGCCCATTTTGTTTGTTTTGGTTTGCGTGAGATTAAAAAGACGGTAACGTTTTCGGGTGGGTGCAGAACGTGCCATTTGAGCCAATATATTCTGATTCCTGGGTGCAGAAACTAAGTAACGCATTTAGCTCTGTGTCAAAATCTTTTCACTAACGCCACGCTCGCTGATATGGCGCATTTTTGTAATTTAAATCGACCGCTTTTCCTACGAGTGATGAAAATTCATCTCGTGTTACGTCCTATTTGTCTGTGATACGATGAATAATTTATGAGACCAGAAATCGTGCCCTCTGCATCGCTACATCAGTGCACCAACGTCGCGAAAAGTCAAGATCACTCTGCCCAACTATTCTACAAGAAAAAAATTTTCAAAATAAGTCACGATTCAATCAATGATAAATAAACCTCGTATTGAAAATATTTTTTGTATTTTTACAAAACTAGTTCACGCCAAAAAAAAAGATTCCATTATACTCAAATGTTTAGTATGTGGTTGTATCTGAATATGTTTAATATTTTTATGATTCTAGTTCATAACTTGATGATACATTGATTTATATTAACTTTATTGACTAAAAAAGTCAAGAATTGAACGATGTGCACTAGGGGCAAATCACTTGTGATGCATTTTTAAAAATCAGCTAAATTAAATGCATTTCTTTCCATCAAAATAGAGATTCATAATGTACTTTGCGTTGCGTGCAAGACGTCAAACCCCTACAAAAAATTAGCCCTACATTCAACAAAACGTCGAACAAAGTGAATCAGCGTAGGACGTTTGCTAAACAAACTTTTCTGCGAAGGAGTGCAAAGTTGATGCAAAAATGAATATTAAAGGCATTTTTTCTAATTTGATTCAAATTTGTTATACATTTCTAGAGTGATCTGCCCCTAGGATGTGCAACGATTTTCGTAAATTCTCGTCGTGTTATCGTGATATTTTAGTCTTGATCTTACCGTCGGATTTTTTACACAGAGTCACGTGTCTTATAGTTTTCTTCTTTATCTCACGGACATGAATTATGGCTAGGCTATGTATTTTTGGTGCTCAGCGCAGTTTCATTTAATTTCGAAAATTACACTGAATCTTAACAAAAGAATAACAGGGTTACAGGTCCTAGTAGTTTCCTTGTATCTAATGCTCGCGCCTATGAGACTGGTTGCTAGCAGTTGTACACAATAGCTCACATAAAAATTTCAAAACCAAAGAGTAGACCGTATAATCCATGAATAATTGTCTGAGTTCCTTGTAATTGTTTACGTAAGTATATTAAGATTATGTGAAAGATTTATTACTTTATGAACTATATCATGAACAGTTTCACGAGCTCGACTGGTGAATCGTGTCTAACATATTAGGAATCAACTATATCTTTAAAGTGGATTTTTTTTAATTTATGGCCCATTCCACGAATGGTGAAATGTAACTTATATGCTCGCAATCATAACCAGTTGACGAAGCAAGAATGGATCCATGAATTATATTCCGAGTGTCGTGTAATGACTTTCGAGAAAATATCAAGAAGTCTTTGTTAATTTTGTGATCTTATTCACAACCACTAATACCAAATAAAGATCAATATGTGGTAAATCAGGAATCAGTTAACGTCGTATATTCGGACCGTAGACAATGTTCATAGATTTGTAGATAAAATTATGAGTCAATGATTTTCGAGTTCGCGAATTGTCGGCGTGAGAAAAAAGCGTCGGTTTACCTTTCGGCGTCGGCGTTTGTTGAAATTTACCGGCGGCGGCGGCGTGGCGCGGCGGCGCACAGGTCTAGGAGGGTGTGTTGGCTTCTCGCTCTTTTAACAACACTGCTCAGAACAGTAATTACAAATATTTAGTTTCATCATGTTTTGTCAACGAAATATGCATTAAAAAGTTACTAAGACACCCCAAAATGTTGATCTAAAAGAAGTCCGTGCTGGAAGAAGGTGGGGTAAAGTATAACTACTGTCCTGGGAAATCTACAAGGGGATATGTTAAATCTTGCTTGCTCTTGCTATCACAACAAATAACAAATAAGGACATTGTGAGATAGTAAGAAATGAAACCGTAAGTAGCAACTTGTGAAAGAAAACCCTTTTTAAACATAAGTACCTTTCTATGTTTCCAATGATTACCTACATTTCAAGTCTTGACCCATAATTCTCAATCAATCAAAAAATTGAAGCCAATTCAGTTCTCCATTCAACCTTTCTTTTCAGTGCGATTTCAAGCTAAACTACTTGAAGCCTACCACAAAAGTAAAACAAACTTCCGACTCTCAACGGCCGAAGCGCACATTTAAACTAAATCAACAATGGAAAAAATAGACCGTCGACCTACTATAGCTCTCAATGCTTCCATCGAGTAGCACCCTCTTGGGGCCAATCACTGAGCCTAAGTAATCATTCAGCATAACACGAGCCACGAAACAGGAAAGAAACCATAGTTGATATTTTTCTCTTGCACGATAGCATATTTTCCCATTATCACCCACTTAAGTGTGGAACCACCGTCACGCGACCTAGCTATGCGATTGTAAAGACCCGATCCGACCTGACAATGATTCGCGCTAACTTTGGGCTGTACTTTCTCACAAATGTATGCAAATAGATGCAAGAGAACCCGTTGACGGGGCTCAACTTGCGTGGAACAATTCCGACCACGAACAATAACACTTTGATGCCAGAGTTGAGTCTGATACGACTTAATCAGGGTATGTTGCGTTACGTGATTGTTCGATTTATGTAATTATTTAAAGGTCTAACATTTCTTACAATACATGGGAATTTTAGTGCCATATCAGGGTCTGTGACCCAGTGATAGACCTTGAACTAGATTAAACATCTTGTGTGAAGTGCTCAGAACACAAAAGCGTGTCTTGGTAGCTATCCATGGCACAATTCTACACTAAGGCAAAACGCATAGCGAAATTCATAAGATTTATCTTATGATGAATAGAAAAGTAACAAAACTATGTTTTCATAAGATTAATATGAAAAACTTACGATTTTCATGATTACCTTAACATTTTATAAGTTATTGCATATGCCAGTCGTGCGAATTTCATACGGGCATCTTATGATTCTCATAAACGTAAGAGAAATGTATAATATTGTCTTATGATAATTAAAAGATACCTTATGGAACATGAGATCATAACAAACCAATTTAACAAAATAAATGCCGTTTCATAAGATAATCTTATGATTTACATACGTGCTACTTGTGGCTAAAAATTATACGATATTCCTATGAAATTCGCTGTATTTTTTGCCTCAGTGTAGTATTTTGTATTGTATACATTAACCCTCAAAAAGGCAACGGGTCTCACAGGCCCGGCTAGTTACAGTTCTCTAGTTTCAATGAACTTCTAATTTGAAATATGAATGATCGAGCGTTTTTGGACTTTCGATTCTTTCTCTGATAAAACTACAAAAAAGAGGTTTATGAATTCATTGGGTCTTAGGAGCGATGCTTCGAGAAGTCATAATTTTAGCTCGCCTTTTTAAGATTTATAGAATACTTTGCGATACTACCTGAATTCTTTTTTGTAGGAGACGAAACACTGCGACCAGTATTTAGATCTATTGTGGTACACCGAATTCTTATTTGTGGCCATTAATTGATATTTCTCGGTAAAAATATAAATCTATTCACATTTTGACCAACTGTTTTCTTTCAGCCTACTGTTTGCCTCTTTAAACTGGCATTCTGGTGAGGAATATAGGGAAAAATTTCAATACTCCTATACTTCTAAAGATGGTTGAAAGAAAACAGTAGTACGAAACGTAAACAGATCTTCTTATTATAGTGCTTTTTCTACAAGGATTTGAGCTTTGCTTAGTAGTTTGTGAATATTACTTGATGCCCAACTTTCAAAATGGTTTAATTCATGGAATTATACATATTCTAGAAAAAAAAAATTGGCATTAAAATTTCAAGCTTTGAACAAAAGTTTTGTTTGAAAATAAATTTCTCAAAGCATGCTATACCCCTAATTTTGCATTTATAGTCAAAGTTTATTATAATTTCTACTGTTATGGCTTTTGCCCCTTTCAGGTTAGCAAACCTGTGTTGATGTATTACATGAGGTTCCACTACGCTGTCGTTCACCTCTGATACAGAACTCAAAGCCCTTAGCTGGTTTTCTTACCACAAAAACAGATCCCTTGCCAAACCATAACTCTTTTCGTGAAAATAAACTTGAATCTGCTAAGAAACATGTGGCGAGCAAGAGCTTTGCAGAATTTAAGCAATAATATTTGTTTAATATCGGCGTTCGCATATGGTTCGTCATCGTTCACATCCATTGAGCTTCATTAGCACCTGGTCGTAAAGGACACGTGTTCGAATTTTGATGGCTGTTTCTTGTTTGAGGCTTCGGTTGGGTTGTTCATTTTCTTGGCAACATTTGTAGAATTTTTGGAAACGGATTCCCTAACAGTACAGCGATTCGTATTCAGTTTTTTCGCCAAATCATGTTGAGATCAACCTTGGATTTCCGAGTGATCTCAGGTTGTTCGGAAAGTGGGATGTTATCAAGGTTTAATTCTACGTTTCAATCATTCAACTCACAGTTCTCTTAAAATAATCCAGTAGTTCTTTCCCATGCTCACTCGAGAATGGACGGAATAATTTCGTTGCTCGTAGACATGAGAAAATCTTGAACCATTAGTTCGATTTTCACAAGAAACCTTTCTTCATATTCTTTGAAGCATTCTGCTTGCACAAAAAAAAATGAAGCGAAGCAATGTTTATGGTGTATACTGCCCATGATCGCAAATCAGTCCCATAAAGATAGGAAAACCCATAGAAAACGGGACAAATATGCGATCATGGGCAGTATACGGCCTCAAACAAAACATGTGTCGGACTAACATTCCTTCTCTTTCCTGCTGCGATCTACTTTGGAAGTTGTAGTTGAAGTTGTACATTGAATTCTGATTTGTTACTCCCACGCATTATTATCTATTGATTCTCTGTGCAATTTAGCTAGTCACGATAAAGAACGGTGTTGCTACTCAGGGAGGTCGCACAAGCTCAAGCTATTGGATATCCAATAAACTTAGAATTTTTATATTCTTGCTCTTAACAGTACTATTCTAACATTTCATTGGTTATTGGTTTGCAGAACTCATGCAAAAAGGCAGCCAACTAGAGGTATGCTGAATACCGTTTTTAGTCCTGTACGAATAAAGCCTCGAATAAACTGAATAAGCTGTAGAAAATCAATAAAACGAATGAAATTAAAAGAACTAAGAAGATAAAAAATGAAAAAGAGTTATCAAATTCATAAAATTAGTAGAATGATTAATTTAAATCAAATTAATTAAATAAGTGAATCAAAGAAGTTTAGCTCAAGTTCACAAGCTAACAAAATTAATAGTTCAAAGAAGGTTACAAAATTAATAGTTAATTTATTCTAATTAACAAATTGGAACAGAAATAATAATAATATTAAAATGAAGAAACAGAATGTAATGTATGAACTGAAAAAGGAATAAAATGAATATATTAAATAAATTTATAAAATTAAGTAGATAAATAAAATGCATTTAATTAAGTAAATGAAATAAAAAAGCGATAAAATAAATTAAATTAAATATTCTATTAAATAAAATAAATTAAATAAATTATCTTAACGATTGAATGAATAAAATAAAATTAATAAAATAATTAACATTGGAAATCTTAATAAAATTAACAATATAAATCAAATAAATTAAAATAATAAATAGAATAAAGCGAATGAAATAAATTGAATGTACGAATCGAATAAAATAAATAAAACTAAAACTGAACAAAATGAAAAAAAAACGAATAAAATAAATGAAATAAATCAAATGCATAAAATGTATTGAATTAATTAAATTATTTTAATAAATTTAATTAATTTTATTAATTCAGTTGATTAAATGAGTTAAATGAATTAAATTGATTAAATGAATTATTTTAATGAAATGAATTAAATTAATTAAATGAATTAAATTAATTGAACGAAATAATTGAATTAAATGTATTAAACGAATTAAATGAGTTAAATGAATTTAATGAATTAAATGTATTAAATTAATTATATGAATTGAATGGATTAAATGCATTAGATGAATATCATGAATTAACTGAATTAAATGGATTTAACAAAATAATTAATGTAACGAATTTTGTGAATTTGATGAATAAAATTAATTATATGAATCAAATGAATAATGTGAATCAAATTAAATAAATGAATAGAATTAATAAAATTGATATGACAGATAAATTTAATAAAATCAAAATTAATAAAATGAACAATGTGAATAAAATAAATAAAAATAAGTACATGAATGAAGTGAATTGAATGGGGGAACTAAATAAAATAAATAAAGTAAAAAGTGTACAAAACGAATAAAACGAATAAAATGATTAAGATGAATACCGTAAACCGGGGTGACTTTGATCACTCGAAACTTTTTTTGTAGATCGCTTATTAAACCAGATTAGTCTACCGAATCATTTTAATTTGAAATGATTTTTACTCTAAACTTATAAAATACTGATTTGTTATACTTTTTGAGCATATTGTTCAGTTTTTGGGTACAAAAACTACAAAAAACCGAAATTTGACTTTACCTGATTTTTACAAAGCTTCGTAAAGTGTCTATTTTTTATAAAACAAATAAATCTCAGATTTGAGCAAGAGTAATAAATTACAAGCGAGTTTTTATTTTCCTTTAGATTGGGATATGCTAAATTTAGTTTTAAGAATTTGTTTATTTATAATATATTTTTTGTGAAACTAGTTGACAATTATTTCAAATTATTTTAAGCTAAAATTCGCAACATTTTATTTATTGTTAAATATTCCAACTTGTTAAAATGGATGAAACTTTTTGTACATTGATAAAACACTGAAACAAAACAATTCTAGCAGTTTTAAAGATTTTCAGAATCTTTTATTCTAGTTGGACACAAATTATACGAATTTTTGTTACTCGAATTTTACAGTACATTGAAATACTTTGTATAATACTAATTAACATCTATTTAACAATGAGTATCTTTCCAGAATTAGTTTAAACAAACATTTGAATGAAAAACATTGACATCAATAACTTAATGTGGGTGAACATGCAGGTTATCAAAGTCACCTCGGAACACGAAAACGGACTTCAACTTGAAATCATTTTTGAAAAAAATAGCTGTAAGCGGAGAATTTTAGGTAAAACCATCCAATCTTGTTCTCCATACATCAGTACATGGTTTAAAAAAATTAAACTTGAAAAAAATGTGTTGCGTCTAAAAATACGTAATGATTACTTCGAAAAGTGATCAATGTCACCCCGGTTTACGGTACAAAAATAAAACAAAACAAGATGAATGAAACGGATAGAGGCGGGCATAGCGTAGCTGATAAATCAATCGCCTTGTGCGCAACTTGCCTGGGTTTGATTTCCAACCCCGCACATGGATTTATAAATTTTTCAAAAAGCGACTGTTCTAAGCCGAGAAAGAAAGAATGACCTCAATGAAAAACCCCCAATATTGAAATAAAATAATGAAATGAAGGAAAAATAAAAAAAATTAATTTTAAAATTATACGAAATGAATAAAGTAAATAAATAATATGGATAAAATTAATAAAAAGAAGAATAAATAAAATAAAAAAATAAACCAATTGATAAACTGAATAAAAAGAAGAAAACAGAATGTAAAGAACAGAATAAAAATTAATCAATATTAAAATAGTTATAAGATTAAGGGGGGGGGGGGGTGCGCCTGTTGTAGAGGGCAAAAATAATCGACTTCTTTTTTATCCGGTTAATTGTTAGTATTGAACCTCTAGAGAGGTATCTCGCAAACTAGGTGGCAGCGCTGAACTTCTTTTGTTTTAAACAGACATGCATTCCACGCGCGTATTTGCTTTAACACACGCAGATTTCAATCTATCGGCCACAAATTTCGAAAAACTGACTGCGATAAAAATACAGTGTAAACAAAACACTCTAAACTACTTCCACTCAAATTTTCAAGAGAAAATACCCAATGGGTCATTTTCTACAATATCTTTTCCGTGATGCAATTTGATGTGGGACACCCTTTAATAGCGTTTTTCTCGAAACTGCGTTTTTCAAATTAGCGAACACGATAACTCAAAAACTAATCAACGAATTCACTTGATTTTTTTATGAGGATTCCCAATTTTTGTAGCTTGAACAACAGAAAACTGAATAAAAAAAATTTTTCTCCCCATTATTTTGAAGAAAAATGAGCGAATTTTACATTAAAATATGAGATTTCTCGGTTTTCATGAAGCCATTTTCTGAAACTCGAGCTTTTTTTCTATTTTTTATGGTTCATCGACTAACCACAAGTCTCCATTGTTGTTGCCTTACCTTCAAAATCGTAAAACAAAATAACATTCGTTTTGAGCACTTTACACCAGACGCTCCCCTTAATATAATAAATTAATTTGTGTCAATGAATGAATGAAAAAAATAGTAAGAATATTAAAATGAAGAAACCGAATCAAATGTAGAGTGATGAGCCCATTTTCGCCATGTTTCTATTATCACCCTACCCATTTGAAGCCGTTGGTTAGAGCAGTGTCTGCCATCTTTGTTCATCGCATTGCGTCAAATGGTAACGCAATAATAGGGGCACTCGATTTGAGTTTTCGTTGCGCTCAAACACGACAAATTCACTGTTTCCAGCCCATTTGTGTTATTATATTGGTTCTTAACAACGAAGCAAAGCGGTTGATATCAATTTTTTCGCATTCCATGGAATGTAGGCCGAGAAATTAATGAATTAGTGAGGCACCCTGCTTAGTATGGTGAAAATAGGCACCTTACCCTATAATCTGGAAAAATGAGTAAAATGCATAAAGTGAAAACAGATAATAAAATAAGTTAAATGTATGAATAAACTGCATCTAAATAATGAAACCAATAAAATAGATAAAATAAATGAACAAAATGAATAGAAAGAATACTGAATGAAATAAATGATTAAAATGAAAAGATTTTATATTTAAAATTAGTCCAATATTCAAACCCCATAATATAAACAAAACGCATAAAATTCATGAAATAATTAAACTGAAAAAATGAGAAGAATGAATTTGAAAACCACTGTTTTACTAATGATCACGTTAGGATTTTCATTTGATACTAGTTTCGTTAATATCGGTTCAGCCATTATTGTTGAGATAATTACATGACAGTGGTGTACATACATACAGAGAAAAGCAAAGGCAACGTGCACGTAAAGATCGGGGATCTAGTGATTAGCGATAAATCCGCCGTGGCACCAGCCGAATACGAACAGATGGTGTTACTGGAAGGAGCTGAAAACGCCGAAAAGACACTGAAGATCGCGGAGGTAGCAAAAGCAGAAGTCTATGAGACGCCGAAGGGTGATCGGTATTCCCGTTCTGTGAAAAGAGGGAAGGAGGAGGAACCGAAGAAACCAAATTAGGACAGTAAAACAGCCGACAAATGGAGATTGTATGGCAAACTGTAGAAACCGCAGAGGAGAGAAGACCTTCAGCCACACCAGGAGATGTATAGGCGTGACGTAAGCTGCGTTCCTTAAAAGGGTGACAAAGAATCCCAAGCTGAAGGAGCTAGGGCAGAACGTAGTAAGAACCTGGCACCCTCAGAAAGGTGAGATGCTGGACGAGTTGCAGAAGGATCCATTGGTCAAGAGCTCGACCTATCGAGAACTCGTGGCAGAAGCGGTGAAAGCACAAGTGAACGTGCGAGCTTTAATTGAAGAAGCGGTGGTCAAGTACAGGAATCTAAACGAGATCACAACGAAAGACGTGAGGAGCGCGCCAAGAGAAAAATAACCTGAAAAATGAGTAGATGTCAATCAAGTTGAGGAAAGCGTATGCGCCAGCCGGGGCTGGTAAGATCAAAGTTGGCTGGTAGATGTGCTCGTTACGATTGATCCCTAGAGCTAATAAACACACGGAGAGGTATTTTAGGTACCTGAATCTAGGTAACCAGGTAAGAAACTATTAAAGCCCGTACAGATCTAATCTGTGCAAAAAATATGAGTACACATTGCTAAAGACTGCACCAAAAAAGCGAAGTACATGTTCTGCAGGAGGTGGACAGAAATGACCGCATAACGGGAGGCTTCTAATGCCCAGAGTACAAAAAGGCGAAGGCGGGTCAATGATGATGGAGATAACCCAGCATAATCTTAATCATTGCGACATTGCACAGCAACTTTTGTGGCAGTTAATAACAGAAATGAAGCGCGACGTTGCAATTATTGCAGAGCCGTGTCGAGTTCCTCCCGATAACGGTAACTGGGTATTGCATAGTGCAGGGATGGCTGCAATCCACGCGATGTGCGGTTTCCCTGTCCAAGAGGTGGTGGATAGCACACACAAAGGCTTCGTGATCGCCAGGATCATCGGCGTATTCGTACGTAGCTGTCATGCTCCCCCACGGTGAACACCAGAGTATAATCGGATGCTGAACGCACTAACCGACTCGTTAGTCGGATGAACGCCGGTTGCTATAAGAGAAGTAGAAGCACCTCATGCTGTCATCCTTGCTCCAAATCCGAACGCTGATGAGCTGTCGAAAACATTAGCGAGAGCGTGTTGCTAACAATGCCGAGGAAAAAAGGGGCGTATTAGTGGAACGAAAGACTCAGCATCCTCCGTGCTACCTACCTAAAAGCCAGAAGACGCGTTCAGAAAGAAAGATCTGAGGCGGTTAGAGAAGAGTGGAAGGAGACATTCCAGGCGGCGGGGCCGCTTTTCAAACGCGGCGTAGTGACTAATAAGGCCACATACTACAAGCTGCTACAAAGAGCTATGCAGAGAAGAGTACGCTAACCTCTGAAATGTGCCGTACGTTGATGCAGACGGTGAAAATACTGGTGAAAATCGAGTTTCCAACGACGAGCTCCTTATAGTGGCAAACGGACTGAAAGCGGAGAAGGCTCCCGGTCTGGATGGTATCCCCAACGTGGCAGTAAAGACCGCGATCCTGGCGATTCCGGACATGTTCAGGCCAGTTCTATAGAAATACCTGGACAAAGGAGGCTACTACCGGGATATATGGAAGATCCAGAAACTGGTGTTGCTGCCAAAACCAGGGAAGCCACCAGGAGATCCAGAATCGTATCGGCCTATATGCCTGCTGGATACTCTTGGTAAACTTCTGGAAAGGGTCAACCTCAACAGGCTGACGAACTACGTTGAAAGTGAGAACGGCCTATCACATAGGCAATTCGGATTCCGGAAAGCGATCGATATCATTCGCACAGTCTTCGCGAACGCGGAGAAAGCATTGAAGCAAAGGAGAAGGCGCAATAGCTACTGCGCCGTGGCTACGATAGACGTGAAAAACGCGCTACCAATAAAATGGCTATCGCCATAGCGCTGGACGGAATGCGGTGCCCGGACTATTCGTGCAAGGTTCTGAAAAGTTACTTTCAGAACCAAGTACTGGTCTACGAGACGAACATGGGATAGAGGTCGATTACAGTCATGGTGCGAGTTCCTCCGAGCTCCATATTCGGCCTAACGCTCTGAAATATAATGTACAGCGGAGTGTTATCATTGAAATTTCCCAGGGGAGTAGAGATCGCCAACTTTACAGACGATGTTGTGCTAACGATAATCGATGAGACCTATGAGAAGGTGGAGATGGTAACGGCAGAGACAATAGGCATCCTGGTAACCTGGGCGGCAGACGCCAAACTGCAGCTGGCTCATCACAAGACAGAGGTAGTGCCGGACAGCAACCGTAAAAAAAATCAGTGTCGGGGGACACTCAATTCGATCGATGCGTGTGCTGAGGCACCTGGGTGTGATAGTCGACGATCGGTTGAGTTACAACAGCCATATCGACTATGTATGTGAGAAGGCTATGAGCACAACTAACGTATTGGCAAGGATCATGCCGAACATCGGAGGAGCAAGATGCATCACAAGACGATTCCTGGCGGGTGTCCCATCCTCAATACTGAGGTAGGGTGGATCGGCCTGGAATGCTGCGCTGAACTCAAAGCGGAACCGAACGAAGTTGACAAGCCGGAATGATCCCCATTTGCATTGCTCTGGCTGAGGACATAGAAGGCTACCAGCGGAGGAATGCACAAAATGGAAGGAGACTGCTTAGAGCGAAATCGTTGGCTAAATTGTAGCAAGAGTGGGACAACGCGGAGAAAACAAGGCGGACCCACCGACTCATCCCAAGTGTGAATGCCCTAGGTTAGAAGAAGTTCGAAGGTGTATGCCTAGAGTGATAATTTCGTCAAAGAGATATGCCACGACAAGCATACCTGGGATGCTGTCAGCAGAGTAATTACTAGCATACTCTGCGAGCTGCAGAGATCGTGGCGAAGGGACCAACAAAGTAGCGCCGTAGGTTAAACCACAAATCGGGTTTCGAACGAAATTTCGGCGACGGAGAACTCTCTGTCGGTGTAGAGTAGGTGTGGACCGGACAGACCGCGACACCCTAGCGGGTTGCTCGTGAGTAGGTTAGATCCGCTGCTGCGGCAGGGATTAGTTCGAGGAGATCCCGTCGAACAGCCAGGGCCGTCGAGAGCGGCGGCGGGCCCCAAGGCTAGTGTTACTGACTGGCCCTTCTCAACTTACTTATTTGAATCTTGATTAGAGGACTTGTATATATTCATTCATATATCAAACTATGCTGCTGTTGCTAAAATTGCTATGGTTACGAGTTTTTCAATTAGCGGGTTCCTGGGTACTCTTTTGCCCTGTTAAAAATGTACACAATGGTTAACAACCTTATTAGAGGTATATGGAGATAATCCGTGTATTCGCACCACGTTTGTGTCATCGCCTTTATATATACAGAGGTACTGACCCGGGCCCCGTGGTGGTGGAGGAACGCTACGTGGGAAGCTGAGCTGCAAGCAACCGGGCGGGTCATAGGTGGTGGATAATGCTTAATCGCGATAGCAACTAGTTGTGATTCGCGACCCGAACCAGCAGCGGGGGCTGACTGCGGGTGTGGTAGGACGAGGTAGTGGGCCCTATACGTCCTAGGCCTAAATACCACATGCCCTAAAGCAGCCCTGACAAGGCGAGCCAGTGCCGCCTTTAAATAAGCGCTTAGCCCAAATCCCTCTCCTCCCGTTATCCTTCCTTCCTTCCTTCCTTCTGCGGCTGTTCGCCCATCTAAATATGGAAGCTGTTCTTCAATGTCAGCTTCTTTCACCGAACAGCCTAGATAAGCCATGTAGTGTCGGTAGTGGTTGTTTCAACCGGCTAAGAATTACACTACGGACTACCTGTTTCAGTGGTAAAAATCTACCAAACAGGGAACCCCAATTCCATAGTGTCATGCGACCCGTGCTATGGGTAAAATTGTTGAGGGGGTTTAAAACATTCTCAATGGCGAACGGAGCCTGGGAAGAGTCGGGCGAACTCCCCAGTACGCTGCATTACGCAGCGGAACGTTCACTCTACACACCGATTTTTTTTTTCACCGATGATCCACTTAATTTTGCCGAATTTTTGTTGGCTGGGGTTTTGCAGAGACTCTCGGCTGATGGTAGTTCGGTGAAGTTTTGTTGAGTCTCGATTATCAAATTTCGATGTGTACAGATGAACCTGCCCAGAGGCCGTGTGGTATCCGGCCTAGAATTGAGCCACTGGAGTCCTGCTGCCATGTCGTAGGAGGCGACTGAAAGTAGGAGACCCTAAGTCAAGGTGTAGTTCCGTGCCGAGGACTTAATGATTGGAGGGTCTAAAATATGCCAGTCGCGCACGGAGCATTTTGGGTTTTGCCCTTGCTGTGTTATGCGAATCTCTGACACAGTGGACCATTATTTTCTTCGCAAATCGTGGGAATCAAATGATCATGTCCCATTTAAACCTGATATGGCTCGCTAAATGCGTTAACATCCCAACTCGCTTGGTGTCCTCTAGTTGTTGTGCAATTTGTGTTGGAGATGAAATGTACAGTTCTCTAATCAACAATGGTTAGAATAGCACAAGTCAATCTCCAACATAAACGTACAGCAACTATGAATTTATCTCGACTCATGCAGGAAGGTAAAGCCTCCATAGCATTGGTTCAAGAACCGTATTTCCATAAAGGAAACTTCTATTTTGGAAAGTTACTTAACACTGCCTTCATTGCTTACAACAAGACAGGCATGACTAACCCACGTGAAATGCCTCGTGCTTGCATTCTTGCAAATAAGGCTATTGACGCGTGTCTCATATCGGAGCTCACAACTCGCGATATCTGTGTTGTCACAGTTACATTGACTGTCGGAAACGTAGACAAAAAATATATATATTGTTCAGCATACCTACCGCATAACGAATCATCTCCTTCTGATGATTTCAGGAGCGTTGTATCATATTGTAGCAGAAATGGGCTTCCGCTCATTATCGGCAGTGATGCGAATGCTCATCACATCATTTGGGGCAGCTCAGACATCAATCTGAGAGGCTCTGAACTGATGGAGTACATAAGTAGTACAAATCTCCATATTCTGAATGTGGGAAACCGACCAACTTTTGCGAGGTCTGGGAGGGAGGAGGTGTTAGACATAACACTTTGCTCTGATAGAATTTTGCATGAACTGGGAAATTGGCAGGTTCCAAATGAAACTGAACCGTCTCTATCCGATCATAAATATATATTTTTCGAGCATTTTGATGTCACCTTCAATGTGGTGACATATCGTAATCCTAAGTCTACAAACTGGGACCTCTTTTTGGAAAACTTAGCGACTAAATTTCATGGATATTTTCCAACAATTAGTCAACTAGACGACTTGGATGACGTCGTGGATACGACAAACTCATTCATATTAGCATCCTACGAAGAAGCTTGTCCACTTCGTACTGTTAAATCGACTAGGGGAACCCCTTGGTGGAGGGCTGAGCTTGAAAGAATGAAGAAAGTTGTGAGAAGAGCTTGGAACCGGCGTCAGCGTGATGACTCCAGGGCTTTTAGGTCAGCTCGTAGTGCATATAAGAAATGTCTTAGATCTGCAGAACGGGCTGGCTGGCAAAGCCTATGCACTAATGTCTCTAGTCTGAACGAGGCTAGCAGATTAAATAAAATTCTCTCCAAATCGAATGATTTTCAGATGAACTCCTTGAAAACCAGAGATGGTGTTTATGTGACAGACGAAAAAGATGTTCTTAATTGTCTCTTCGACACACACTTTCCAGGTTGTATCGATCCGGAGTTGATCAATGTTCACAGATCTCATTCTGGTGATTCGGACTCGTGGGCGCTAGCACGCACATTGGTTTCCACTGAATCGGTCAAGTGGGCAGTTGACAGCTTTGCTCCATACAAATCACCCGGAAAAGATGGAATACTTCCCGTGCTACTGCAAAAGGGATTTGATATTCTTAAACATGTCTTGAAAAAGATTTTGCTTTCCAGTCTTGCTACCGGGTATATCCCGAAAGCATGGAGAGAAATAACTGTTAGATTTATTCCCAAAGGGGGGCGCTCAAGCTATGAAGAAGCCAAGAGTTTTAGGCCTATCAGCTTAAGTTCTTTTCTTCTGAAAGCTTTGGAACGGATAATCGATCATCACATCAGGAACGTTAGTTTAGTTGAATATCCTCTGCACAAAATGCAACATGCATATCAGTGTGGGAAATCCACGATCACTCTGCTTCACGATGTTGTTTACAACATTGAGAAAGCCTTCTCGCTCAAGCAATCTAGCTTGGGTGTATTCCTAGATATTGAGGGTGCTTTTGACAATGTGTCCTTCCAGTCTATTCTGGAAGCGACGCGCGGTCATGGGATACCTGCATGTATCTCAGGTTGGATAAACGCAATGCTTAGTAACCGCATACTTTGCTCGTCACTGCGACAGGCTGAGATACGGAAGTTGAGTATTTGCGGTTGTCCTCAGGGCGGCGTTCTGTCACCTTTGTTATGGAACTTAGTAGCTGACGGCTTGTTGAAGAAACTCAATGAGCTTGGATTTCCGACCTACGGGTTTGCTGACGATTACCAAATACTAATTACTGGATTTTGCATCGGAACAATCTTTGACTTGATGCAACAGGCATTAAGAGCTGTCGAACAGTGGTGTCGACAAGTTAAACTATCAGTTAACCCAAGCAAAACTTCAATGGTTCTTTTCACGAAGAAGCGAATAACAACCGGGGTTCGTCCCTTGCAGTTCTTTGATTCTGAGCTGCTGTGTGCAGATCAAGTCAAATACGTTGGAGTCATATTGGATTCCAAACTGAATTGGTCTGCTCACATTGAGTTCAGAGTCAAGAAAGCGTGCATGGCCTTCGGGCAGTGCAGACGAACTTTTGGAAAGACCTGGGGTCTCAAACCTAAATACATCTATTGGATTTACACGACAATTGTACGTCCAATACTGTCATACGGATGCCTTGTGTGGTGGCAGAGGGGAGAGGTGGTGACAGTCCAGTCAAAGCTAAACCATCTGCAAAGAATGGCGCTCATGGCGTTGACTGGTGCTTTCACCACGACTCCGACTGCTGCTCTTGAGGCACTTCTAAATATCAAACCATTACACATACACTTAAAACAAGAAGTACTATCATGTGCATACAGACTGCAGGTTACTGGGCTTTGGAACAGTAATCATGTTGATCTTGCTACCAGTCATACACGATTGTGGTCACAAATGGTTACATGGGGTGAAGATATTCTTGCTCCCAGCGATATTACACTCACTTGTAGTTTTCCTTACAGGACATTTCATGTGAAGATTCCCTCTCGAGAGGAGTGGTTGTCTGGCTTTATGGAAAGACAACAACAAACGCAAGTGGTTTGTTACACTGACGGTTCTCTGATGGAGGGACGTGCTGGTGCTGGTGTCTACTGTCGTGAAATGAGATTGGAACAATCTCACTCACTAGGTAAATACTGTACTGTATTCCAAGCAGAAATCTTTGCGATTATGTGCGGGGTGCAATCGGCCCTTCAACTGAGTTTGTCCGGCAGAGTTATAAACTTCTGCTCCGATAGTCAGGCGGCAATCAAGGCCCTTAGCTCAGACAAATCCCGGTCCAAGCTAGTGATCGCGTGCCGAACCCAAATCGAAGAACTAAGCATTGTCAACACTATCTACCTTGTCTGGGTGCCCGGACATTGCGGTATTACTGGAAATGAATGGGCTGACGAATTGGCCAGGGCAGGTTCAGCGATTGACTTCGTTGGTCCTGAGCCCGCGCTGCCAATTTCGACAAGTTGGATAAGGGAAAAAATACGGTCCTGGGCTTCGTCCGAGCACCGCAATTATTGGAGAAATCTGCAAACGTGTCGCCAAACAAAGGCGTTTCTAGAACAACCATGCCCAGTGGTTTCGAAAAATCTCTTACATTTTTCGAAGCTCCACTGCGGCATGCTGACCAGGGCTTTAACCGGCCACTGCAAACTCAATTATCACATGGCAACTATTCAGCGCGCTGAGTCTTTTTCATGTGATCTTTGTGAATCCGACTACGGAACTTCATATCATCTGATATGCAACTGCCCAGCGCTAGCGCAATTGCGATTACGAGTCTTCAGCCGTCCTTATATAGACGAAACCATGTTTGGTCGACTGAAACTCAGAGACATACTAAAGTTTCTTATCCAATGTGGTAAAGAGCTTTAGGCTTATTCGCAGGCAAGTTGAACTACTTGTGAGTTTAATTTACCTGTTGTTTATTTTTTGTTTTGTGCTGTTTTTCCCACCCTTCCAAGTCTACTTCCCCACACCTCCTTGTCCTTTCCTTCCGCTCAGGAAATGATGAAAACACACGGCAAGGCACAAATCCCCGACTATGTACGGGGAACGTGCCATTTGAGCCAATATATTCTGATTCCTGATTATATATACAGAGGTACTGACTTCATGTTGCCACATTCAATGATATATTTAATTTTGCGCAATAAACGCTTCTACTTGATTATTAGTCTGAAAAATAATCAGTACACTATGTCCAACTATGAAATTGTAAGGTATAGACATTGATCATCTTTACCTCCATTTGCAAATTTGATATTTTTAACTTCTCCAACAGGTGATTTTAAGGGACACCTCGAAAAGTAAACAGGAATACAGTTTGACCACAGTACGGCCATTTCCCGCTTTGATCGTCATTCATTTTTATTCACGTTCGACACAGTAGGTTGAAGTAGGGGAGACTGGGGCTAGTTGGCGGGGTTTTTTGGTTTCAATTTTTATCACCGATTTTTTTAAAGTGTTTGACTCATTGTCTCCATTTTTAGAGACAAAAATATGTGACGCGGAAAACCCGCAAACTTACCCCAGCCCCGGGGTAAGTTGGCGGTATGTGGGTATACGCCAAAAACTAAGCAATCAAATGGAGATTCAATTACTTCAAGGGTCCTTTTGGAACGTGCTGAATGTCTTTTCGAGAAAACTGTATATTAACCGACATTTGCTATTATATTTCAGTTTCAGTACCCCGCAATTTTGACTTTGACGCGTACTCCCTATACAAAAGAAAATTTTCGAAATTTTTTATGCAATTGGCCGGAATAAATGTCTCCTACATTGGCGAGATACACAAGAAAAAGATTTTCTTACTTTGGAGTGAATTCCAGAAATAAAAATATTTCATGATTTTATTGCACTGTAAATAGTACCGCCAACTTATCCCACGTGCAGCACCGCCAACTGGCCTCAACCGCATATTTTATTAAAAATTATTTAAAAAATTACTTTTGTTTGTGGATAGATGTAATATCTATACGGATGCTCTTTTCACGCGCTATCGAAAAATATAATCATTCGGGAAATAGATTTAAAATCACTCTAAATAACGCAAAGCATTTAAAATTTAGAACATTTACGTGGTATACTCGAAAACACAATATTACCCACAACTTCCACCAAACAAATCGTTTTGCAAGCCAGCGCTATATGTCTAATTGAAACAGAGAAAAAGGGATTCCGCCAACTTACCTCAACCGCCAACTAGCCCCGGGCTCCCCTACGATATTTTGCTTCTGTGGTTTAGACAAAATGATACACGGGTAGATTTATCTGTTGGTAGCGGTGGAGCAGTTTTTAGCTTTTGTTGTTAGCAAGAATAAGGTAGCAAATTCAGCTCGTAATTCTCGTTTAACCCTACAACGGTTTCGTAACTTTTTCTATACGTAAACGGTTTTGTGGGTACATTCGTACCCCAGAATTAAAACCGCTCTAATATGCCTCGTTTTTATTGAATTTATAATTAAATTAGATAGTTTTATTCAAAAATAAGCCAATCAAAGCAGCCTTTTCAAAAATAATCGTGCTTTGCAAATTTTTTATGCACATTTTCATTTTTATACAATTTGTCCTAAAAATACGTCAACATCCCTTTTTAACCTTAATATTGCTATAACTTCGGAAGCTTCTAACCGATTTTTACTATCTATACGGCGTTGTAAATATTATTAAATTGCCTTTTGAACAAATAGTAAATAATTCAAAAACCGACCAAAAAGTGCATTTATTCCGATGCTTGTTTGAACACCAAATACAAATACAATAAAAATAGTAAATATACAGCAATATGCAGTAACGAAGTTAAAATAGGCGATGAAGGAACAGACCAGTGCATTGTACGTTCCAGAACTTGGGCTACAGAAGATGAGGAATTGAGTGGTGCGTAGTACATATTATATACAAATCATATTTTGACATCAAAACCAAAAAATACGATTACGATCCAAGCGCCTTTTCTAGTTACTTTGCTATAGTAGCATTATTAAATCAAATAACAGATTTAATTGTTCAGCTGTGTTGAAGTCTATACAATTTCACGCAAGTTACTATGTATCGATATTTTGCTTATAAAAAGATATAATAAATTTTCCGAATTATATACACATGATAAAACACTAACGTAAACGGTTTTGTGGGGTACATTTGTACCCCAGACAAATTTTAAGCAGGCACTGTTAGGTTATTTAAGTGAAACAAATAGGTTGCACCAGCTTTAATGGAAGATTAATAATCAAATTGATTTATGATAAAGTTTGCTTGCAGTTAAAATAAACCGTAACGGAATAACAGGGATTGCAAATAGCTCTGGGGTACAAATGTACCCCACAAAACCGTTGTAGGATTAAAAATATAGAACAACCGAGAAAATTTTCTAATCATAGCTTTTATGAAGGTTTTTTTTGGAAAGGAATGTGACGTTTTAATGTAGAAGTCGGTTTTAATACGCTGTTGGAATATGCAGTAATAGACAAAAAATGACACAGAACGCAGTAATAAGGAATTAAACGCAAATAAAACACCTGCGAGTACAGCGGGCAAACGACTGCTAGTACTGGTGACTGAATTGAACTGATTTGATTTCCTCACAAACATCTTTAGCGACGCCCAAAATTAGTGTTCCATCTTAACACAAAGCATTTTTGGCGAAAAAATATTTTAACGTGCTATAAAAATACAAATATACAAATAAAAATTTATTTCAATTACCGGTTAATTAAGGTCAGTCTACCTTCTCATCCCTCCCGGAGTCCAAGCTAAAATCGTTCCGCCATAGATCCCCTGCAAAAACTAGCCCCACTGTGGATAAATTGTGCTGCTATTGTTTTTTTTTTGGAAATGTTCTTTGAGACCAGCTATTCGAGAAGTGAAACAATTACTAAAAGTGAAAAAGGTGCTCAATGTGGCAGGAGCTAATATCCTACAATTGCACCATATAAAACATTAATCACAGTCATTCGTTACGCGAAACAACATACAACACGCCAACGAATGCGGCAACGTTAACTAAAGCATCCCCGTATATATAGACAACGGCTCTAAACAGGTGCGCTTACACGATTTATCTCTGCCCACTCCTGACAAGGCGATAAAAAAAGTTTATATCAAGGTACGGAGAAATGGATTTAATAACATTGAGGAACATTTTCCAGGGTAATTCTAATTCTTTTCCTGTGGTGAGAATGCTTGTGAACAAACTAATTCCTTTTTACAAAACCATTTTATGCATATTAACCGAACATGGAACATCTCATCAGACAACACCGGTTATGCACCCAGGGCAGATTCCTATGCGCAAATTCTCCAAAAAACACTGCACCACCTAAAACATTGTACAGAAGTAGCTAAGAAAAGTCCGCCTACTATAACCGCTAACAGCACATCGTTATCTTATGCCAAACCACAAAAAGCTTCAAAACCAAGATTTGTGGATCTTACAGAAACAAATATTCACTCAATAAAATACTCCCAGTGTCTGCAATCCAACAACCGGTTCCACCAGTAAAGAAACGAACGCAGAAGAGGACGGATACGTCCGTGTGCTTGCATTTCTGTTTGGCGCTGTTCTCTTCGAAAATACATTGAATTGGCTTCTGAACGTTTTGTAAAGTATTCTGCCAATTCAAACAAAAAACTCGGTTTTGTTGACCTAGTACATAAAGTAGACAACTCCTCTAAGAACGTTTGTTTTAACAAATGTTAAATATATCGTCGGTTGTCACGGTAAAGATGGACACGTCTATCGATACCAGGACACATGTTAGTGATCTCGGGTGATTCGTAGTTATACTGCCTAAGCTCGACCCTCATTAACAGAAGACGAAGATTAATCCCGTACGATATTAAGCCTGTTCTAATGACCCTGCCACTTCTAGTTTTCCGATCTGTTTACTTCACATCCTTGCTCTCACTTGAGTACTATGGCTCTAATTTTCATAAATTTCCCTACCCAGTAATCTCTAGCTAATTGAATGTCGTTAAAATGTAAAAAGAAAATGTGACTAACATAGTCGAAATAAAAAAGGAAAAAAGTTAAATATAAAATAAAGCTCTGGTATCCACAATTTCGAATTCTCAAGTTATTAGATTAAAATGTCTTTCAAATTTTTCTCCGCTTTCATCATATGACAATTTAATAGGGTGAATAATTACAAAGAAATTACAATTCTTATTTTTCTTGCTCTTCTATGAATACCAGACGTTTTCACCCATCTTCCGGATAAAAATTCGGGCCCCCAAACGCGACCCGGGCCCCAGGGCAATTGCCCCGGCTGACCCCCCCTCTCATCGGGCCTGCGAACAGCTAGCAATGGGTCGTGGGGTTGCTAGTGTACCGTGAGCTAAGCTTCAGCCGGAACGGCTGGAAAGACCTCAGCACCTACTGGCTGGCGAGTCGAGTAGGCTAGATCCACCGCCGGGAACTAGATTGAGTAGATCGGGGCAATCTTGTACATTTCTTTTGCAAGGAATATAACGCATGACTTAAGTGGTGATTATGCTGATTTATAAAAAGTCGCATTGGAAACCGCAATTTTTTTCTTGACTCTTGGACCTCTTCCGACTTTTTTTCTGTCTACGTGCTTGCTGGGATGCGATGTTTTATCTTGTTTATCGAATGTACTTCTATGTACATCTAATTACACCTTCTCAATAATATGGGTTCTAAGTCCAACATTGCCGGTCTTAAGATAACTTGGAGGATATCAGTAAGGGATTGTCGTGTAGGTTTGGACGCTGTATAGGTCGGGACAGCTCAATATTTTCGTTCCTATTCAGTGTTGCCATCTGTTATTTTTAGCACATACTAGACTCGGTTGTAGCTCACTTTTGATGCCAAGTTGAAATTATAGTTCATTCTTGTCACAGCTGTACTGAGCAGTGTCAAAAAAACGAGCGAAAAATCTTTTGCTGTGCTGATTTTTGTGCCATCTTAAATTAATTCTTTTTCATCGAAATTGCAACGTAATAATTTTAAAGTGTTAATAAGTAACTGAAATGTTATTACCGAACAGGGTTTTGCGTTTGCATCATTGGATTTTTTTCTTCTAAAAATAGGTTGGGGCAAGCGTGTCATATAGTTTGGGACACCATGCAATTACGCATGCGTACAAGATTGCGTACAAGTTTTACATATAAAAACTGTGAATCAGATTAACTTTGTCAAATGGAAATAAATAAGTCTTTCAGTTACTTATTCTTATGCTAAAATACCAATTAACAAATAAATATTAACAAAAAAATAAATATAATGCATTAAAGTTTAAATTGTCTTTAATTGTTTAAATTGTTTGAAGTGTCCCAACCTATACGACATAATTTTTTTTGGTCATTTTGCTGTCATGCAGAAAATTGATCCTAAGTCTTGTTTAAAATTACTAGTAAACATCTTCCATTCGTAGACATTAAGTCACATAATATATCTACAAAGTGGTTTACTACAAGCTAAAAAATATTGCCTTGGAAACAAGATATCAGCCTCTAAACAAACCCGTGCCAACCTAGACTACATTCCCTTACTACATCTTGAACAGCTTCTTCACGCGCAATATTGTTAAGTGGCGTATGATTTGATTTTCACATTTAGCCACACTATGATCATCGAACCATTTGTAATCCCTTTATTTCGAGCCATGGTACAAAAATCACTTGCTACCAAGGTACAAATACATTTATTTGGGGCAATGAAAAATATTTGTGTCAGGCGAACTTGCGAACAAGAAAAGAAAATATTTATTATTTGCATTTGCGGTCGCAGTAAAACTTCAGCCCGGTGCCCGCCCAACACGCAACTCAACAGGACCAGTTTATCGCTTGCTGTTCCTCCGCAATAATCAGTGTTTCGCGACAAACGAGTTCATTATCGAGCACAGCGCGTGTCGTCACGCGGTTGGACCTACCTAGCTACTCGAGTGCTTTGTACGCCCGGCACATGGCGCAGGCGACGAACTCGATTATTTACATGATTGCGTCCGCCCACCGCGATGTTTTCTCATGCACGAATCGATGCGAATCAATTTCACTGTTTGTATGCAACAAATCTGTGTGCTTTACTACTTTCTTTCGTAGGTCAACTTGGTAATAAACCGTGGATAATGGACAACCGCGTCCACCCGGTAATCGGCGCCCAGACCAAAGAAAAAAAAAGAAGGAAAATGGCGAGCGGCCAAATGGACGTAGTGAAGAGGCAACAAAGCCTATTTTAAATTTCATTTCCATTTTTCGACAGGTGCTCTCAGTGCTACTCAGAAAGTGGTTTCGATTTCATTTTCACCGTTGCTTGGGTCGATTGCCTATCGAGCGCGACAGTTTATTATGTGATAAATAAATAAAACGTAACCGATTTAATATTTCCATCCGTATTTTGATACCTGGCAGAATGAATCAATTTCACTTTCCGTCCTTTGAACAGCATCGGTCGATTTTTTTATTTATGTGAGCACCGTGCCGCATTGAAATCAACAAATAACAATTATATAAAAGTTGTTCATATTCGACCGAAATTTCGACGGTCACATCCGTTTTTGTATGCTTTTTGTTTCCCTGGCACGAGATAAAATAATAAACGATTTCTTCTGTAAGAAAAAAAAATTAAATACTAATATTCAAATGAAATCGGAAAAAGTTGCGGATGTTGCAGCCTAACGTGGTATTTTAGGTTGGCTAGGGTCGGTCCGAAAATAAATATTATGTTTAACCTAACCATACAGTTTTTCATTGTACACATATAATTTGGTTCCCAGTGTTACTAATCAGCAAGAGTTTTGAGAGAAAATATCAACAACTTGCATGTGATTAAAACTTTGCTTGAGAATAACGATTCTGGAAACTAGAAGCTTCTACAAAATTTCGGTCAACACCTCGTTAGTTCAAGATGTAATTTTCAAACCAAAAATCCACAAATTTTGACTTGTGTTAAAAGTTTATTGCGAAATAAACGATAAGTTCACAAAAAAGTTTAATCTAAATAAGCCAAAAAAACAGTTCCAAATTTGAACGTGGCGTGATACCACATCTGATCTTATTTTATACCCCCACACTACACTGGCACCTGATGAAGGTGAATTTCGCAAGTCGGCAGATTCGATCGCGTGAGAAAAACGGAACAGGAAGCACTTGGCGTGTGCTCCGATTATCCCCACATGCTTGGCGCCTATGCAATGCAATATATGTAGTCGAGATAGGCGTGCCAAATCGCTAATTCGGCATGCTACGTATTGATGAGTTAATATGATTTTGCATCACCATTACAGTAGTGCAGCGAACAACCATTTACCGGCATGGCGTCTGCGTGATGATGTGAAGCCGCAAACTCTAGACGGGGTGCTCTCAAGTGTTTGAGAGCAGTGGAATTAAAGTGATTGACCGCGTTCAGTGTATCAGCCGGTAATGATACTCACATTTTTGCTAATGATGAGCTGAAATGGCAAGACTTTCAGTTGAATTTTTCGGGTGAATAGCACCAGTAGATAGTGTCTGTTACGTAGTGCAAAATCTAGCTTTGAAAATATCGTCGATTTATATGTTCAGCCTGATTTTATTCCGATTTAAGAGTTGAATGCGTCGGATGGCTGCACCGTCATCTTTTTACATTTCATATAAAAGAAATGTATAGGATTCGTTCAAACTTTGAAACTTTATTCGAGGCCAAGAGGACCGAGTATTATATACCAATCGACATAGCTCGACATATTAAGACAATGTTTTACTTTATTCATACAGTAATGCTTAAAAAGCTTCCAAAGCATAGGCATTGTGTGGGATTCACGAATCACTTTCCTGCCTAACCACTCAAAACACTTCAGGGTTCAGACTGACCTTCGGCGAAATTCTAAAAACTTCTGGAGCTTTGTGAACTCGAAGCGAAAATGTTCTTCTATTCCTTTGAATCAACGTCTGCTGTAGATTCGTGCGAGCTGTTTGCAATTTTTTTCGCCTCTGTCTTTGCTGAGAATACCGCCTCCAACTTAGAAGCTGAAGCTGCTTCGATGGATGTTCCTGAAAACTTAGGATTTGAGCACATTTTTGATCACTCCCGACATGATTGTTGCCGCTGCGAACAGGTTGAAAAAATCGTACTCTACGGGACCGGATGGTATACCAGAGTAGATACAGAACACTAGATTAGGATTGTCGCTGGTGTTCCCATTGTTTTCGCCTCGGAACATGTTTGTTTTGCTTCCGGCATATATCTGTCAAAGTATCGAAAGTCTCTCTAGTAAAAGTCTTTGGTCCGCACTTTTGGTACACGCAGGAAAATTTGGCCTGTTTGTAACCACAAACCGTTTAGTTGAACTTCAAATTAGTAAAATGCAGAGTTTGCCTATTTTTCATTTCAGTCTCGTTTATTCTGCTGTGATTTTTATGCATTCAAGACCGAAAACGTCCAATGCATAAAATTTGCAGCAGAATGCGAGAGGCAAACAGAAAAATGATGTGATATCTGCTATGAAACCAATTTCTATGTGGCATACTATTATAGTTTCATTAATTTTCACATGATATCTATGCGTGACAGGTAATTTTTATGTGCTACTACAAATTGCAAAAAATTATTTGTGAAATCAATATATTCAATATAAGGAATTTTCTCGGTGTAAATTTTCGACTGTTATTGTTATGAAATGAAAGAGTTTGTATATACCGCACAAGGAAATGAAAATTTATCAAAATACAGTACCGATTTATACAATTTGTGCATTCTAATTAGTGAAAACACATTAGCCAAGAATGGCCATTGTTTTACTGGCTAAAAGAAACAAAAAAGAATAGTCGCTATGAAACGACGATAGAGGATTATTTCTTTGCTTTTTTTATTTGGGCCATTTGACAGGTATATACCGGAATCAAAACAATGATGTTCCTACCACTGATGCCAGCGACAATCCTAATCTAGTGTTCTGTATCTACTCATACCAGCTGTCGTTTATGGTCGTTGTGCTACTTCCTTAGCCGAACCTTTATGTAGTATTTTCCACAAATCGTTTGAGCAAGGAACTTTTTCGGTGATTTGGAAGGAATCGTTCATGTTCCCGGTTTATAAGAGCGGTGACCGTCGAAATGTAAGGAACTACAGTGGTATAACTAGCTTATCGGCAGCATCCAAGATATTTGAAATTGTTGTGAGCACCGTTGTACTTTCGCGCTCCAAAAGCTACATCTTTACCGACCAACATGGATTTATGCCAGGACGATCCGTAAGTACTAACCTTTTGGACGTCAACTTGCATTTCGCAGATGGAGGAAAAGACACAAATTGATGCAGTATACACCGACTTAAAAGCAGCATTTGACTGAATCGACCATCGAATACTTTTAAAGAAAATGTACAGGTTGGGTGCGTCGCGCAATTTTGTTAAATGGCTGAGTTCTTACTTGCGTGATACAGTTCTACGTGCGCAGCTTGGCTCTTGTGTCTCTTCTCAGTTTACGAAAACAAATCTGTGGTCCCACAGGGCAGCAACATGGGGCCACTACTGTTTGTGCTATTCTTCGACGACGTTTCTTGGTTTTGGATGCAAACTGGTTTACGCTGATGACCTGAAGTTGTACCTCGTAGTCCGCAATATCGTCGACTGCGTTCGACTTCAAGAGCTTCTGGATACATTCGTCGGCTGGTGTCGTAGACATTGGCTCATTGTTAACATCGCTAAATGTCAGATAATAACTTTCCACCGCATAGTCAATCCTATACTTTACGACTACCAGATCGAGGGGCAAAGGCTCAATAGAGTTGATCACGTCAGCGACCTTGGCGTCTTATTGGATGCTAAGCTAACATTCAATCTGCACCGCTCAGCTTTAATTTTCGAAAGCTACTCGACAACTCGGGTTTATTTTCAAAATCGGCCGAGACTTTAAGGATCCACACTGCTTGAAGGCGTTATACTGTTCGTTGGTTCGCCCACTACTCGAAAATGCCAGTCTGATTTGGAGTCCTCATCAGCTTGTTCGGAATCTACGAATTGAACGTGTGCAGAAAAGATTTGTTCGGCTCGCTCTACGAGACCTTCCCTGGCGGAGTCCTTTGGATCTACCACCGTACCCAGATCGATGCCGCCTGATCGGACTCGACCCATTAGAGCGACGCAGGAAAATTCAACAAGCAGTGTTTGTGGCGAAGGTGATCAACGCCGAAATCGACTCTCCAAAGATTCTATCCCTTATTAACTTCCTCGCTTCGCAACGACCTCTACGCTCCACTGGCTTGCTTCAACCAAGGTTTCATCGCACGGTGTTTGGATTCAACGAACCGATATCAGCATGTATGCGAAATATCGCCACAGTTGAGGATCTGTTCGCCTTTGGAGAACCGTCGCACAAATTCGCGCAGAAAATATCGCGATCTTTGTTACTATAATTAGATATACGTTTATTCATTAAGACTGTGTTGTCAGATGAATTAAATAAATAAATAAATAAACACTCCTTGCTTTTTTTCGCGCTTCTTCCCCACGGAACTACATCAAGGTTAGTTTTGAAAGGACGTTTCTATTTCCTCTCATCAGAATCCGACACTAACTTAATGACAGGGCTAGTGCTGGATTGACGCTAACTCCATAAAATGAAAACACAATTTGTATTTCTGCGCAAACCCCAAGTCCTGCGTAATATCCCGCAAGAAAAGGAGTTCCGATTTAAGCCGATGAGAATTAATGATCCGAAACTTGGTTTGGTTTAGCAAGCCAATACTGTATGCACTATGCTATATATCTCCTTTCTTCTTCTGAGAGGAACTCGAAACGCCTCGTCAAGGGGGATTTTTATAGCACTTTGCGTGAAGCGAATTGATCAAAATTCATTTGATTTTGTACATTATAGTGTATCATTTCAATAACATTCTGTAGTTTTTGTATGCAAAAATAACGACAAATGATTCGGTGGCGAAGCTTTTTGTGGAATGTCTCTTGAAAACACAAGATTACACGCTAACTGTTCGGCCCGATCTACTCGCGCTAATCCCCAGCGGTGGATCTAGACCACTCACGAGCAACCCCGTAGGGTTCCGGTGAAGCCTGACGTCCGGTTTGGCTGGCGCCTTGACGAACCGAAACCGGTGCTACGTTGCACACTACTCCTTGCGATGGACCTAACCCCGGGCGGTGGAATTTGCATTTTGTATTTTCACGGCGGCTTCCTATCCGGTAGTTCCTGTTGATCCCTTTGCCACTTCCTCTATAGCTCGGAGAGTATACTCATAACTACTTTGTTGACAGCATCCCAGATATACTCATCGTGGTACACTCTTCGACGATATTGTCAACTGTTCCACCAGGCACCTTCGAACTTCTTCGAACCTAGGACATTCGAAGACCACAGGTTCCGGTATCTCTTGCACGTTAATGCACTCCAGACAAAAGGGTGACGAAGTATGTCCAAACCGATGCAAGTACTTCCTGAAGTGTCCGTGCCCGGATAAAAACGTCAAATGGAAGTTCACCTCTCCGTCCTTCCTATGCACCAAGCCAACACATTTGGGATGAGTGGGTCCACCTTCCTTTCTTCGCGTTGTCCCACTCCTGCTGCCGCTTAGCCAACGAGTCTGTTCGGACCAGTGTCCTTGCATTACGTGTATTTCTCCGTTGGTAGGATTCCACGTTCTCAGGCATACTGTCTCCGACGATATTGTTCTGTAAGCACTCGCGACTCATACGCGACTCAGCCGTAATGTCCTATTCAGCTTTTCACGGTTCCTCTTAGTTTCCAGTGCAGCACCCTAGGTAGAAACCCCATATCGGAGTATCGATGATGAAACAGTAGATAGCAGACGTCTCGTGCTCCATCTAGGACCACCGATGGTTGGCATGATTCTCCCTGTTGCGTTCGTTACCTTCACCGTAGTAGACGTAGTCGACGTGGTTGTTGAAGCTCAACCGGTCGTCGATTATCACACCCAATAGCCTTAATGCACGCTACGACCCTAGTAACAATTGAGGTTTTATGCTACACTTGAAATCCTTCTTAAAACTTAGAATGCACTTGTAGTGTGCTATAAAACTAGAAATGCTACTTGCGGATGCAATGCCCTCGGACGTCGATCTACATCCGCTAAACCACTTTGCAGTTGCTGACCAACAACACTTCGTGTTGTCATCAGCTTGACCCCGTTCATCCAGCTCTCGATCGCGTCTATTGTCTCCGTCACTGTTAGTGACACATCGTCCGCGAAACCCACGATATTCTTTTTCCTGGGCAGCCGCAGTTTTAAGACCCCATCGTACATCCTGACTTTTGCCCTTCGCTCGTGTCGTACAGTAACACTCTGCTCTGGAAGCAGCTCTTCAGGATCTAGCATAGATAGTCGGGAACCTTCATTCTATACAGCGCTGCAGCGATTGCTAACCAGCTGGCGCTGTTACATTCATGCTTCACATCTATCATGACCACAGTGTACTATCGATCCTCTTCGCTTCTGTTTAGATGCAATTCTCAGCACAATCGAGCACGAATTGCATCCACTGTAGATGCTCTTTTGCGGAATCTGAACTGCATCTTGGACAGTCCGCGCTTATCCTCCATCAACCTGTTAAGGTTCATTTTTTCCAGCAGTTTTCCAAGTGTATCAAGCAGACAAATAGGCCTATACGAGGCCGGATCGCCCGGTGGCTTGGCTGGCTTTTGCAGCAACACCACCTTCTGTACCTTCAACATTTCGGGAGTTTCCGTCATTTGCACTTCTGCAGTACCATCCTGTACATGTCCGAGTATGCTCGGATCGCAGCTTTCAGCACCACTTTTGGTATTCTATCAGTACTGGGGGCTTTCTTTGATTTCAGTCGCTTCGATGCTTCTGCGAGCTCATCGTTAGTCACTTGCCGATCGTCCGTGTTTGCTCCTTCTTCTTCGCCGTTCGGCTTCGGTGGCCAGATAGTTGGATGATGTTTCGGGAAAAGACCCTCGAAGATTATCTTTAGCTTACCCTGGCACATTTCAGCTGACGTCGTCGAGCCCTTCATTTTCGCCATCACGCCTCGGTACGCGTTGCCCCAGGAGTTGGCGTCTACTTTTCGGCACAGCTCAATGTGGCAGTCTAACTTGCCAAATTTGATCTCCCGTTTTAAAGCGGCCCTAGCTTCCCGAAACACTGCCTTGCTCTTCTCTATTCTTGCTCCGATATTGCTTTCTGAGCACGCCTTCTGGCTCTGAGATAAACAGCGCGTAGCGTACTAAACGTCTTGTTCTTGCGTCACAAGCCGCTACAATCCTTCTGGTTAGGTAGACGCATCCACGTTCTCGGTCCCGCCGTTCGGCCGTAGTGCCTCAACGAAGAGGTCTTTGCTGAAGGCTTTCGTCTTCCACTATTGCTCGCCGGCCATCCTTCTCCATGCTGCAGCAGGGATTCGTTGACAGATTCGGTAGCGAATCGCCTGGTGGTCGCTATGAGTATACGTTTCGCATATTGTCCAATCCATGTTCGCCGTCAATGAAGGACTACAGAATGTGAAGTCGTCGATAGACTCTCTCCCGTCTCTCCGAAATGTGCTAACAGAACCATCATTGCACAATCGTACGCCTATCTTCACTAGAGCTTCCTACAGGACACACCGTCTTGGGTTGGTTACTCTACTGCCTCACTCCACAACCCAGGCGTTTAAGTCACCACCAATGATTACCGACTTCCGACCGATGAACTGCTCGGTTAACTGCTCCAACATCAGGCTAAAGTGCTCCTGTGTCCACCTTGGAAGAGCGCAACGACTGCACACGAAGATGCCGTTGATTTTGATGATTACGAAACCCTTGTATGAGAGTTCTAGCACTTCTTGAATTGAGAATCTGCCCATAACATGAATCACAGTCGTTCCCAATCTATCCGCCACATAGTTACCGTTATCAGAGGGGACTTGGTACGGCTCACGTCACACATAGTTTCTGTCGTAGACTACTACAACAGTTGCTGTGCGATGTCACAGTGATTCACAGGCAGGGAATTTAAAGCCACCCGTCTGATGATCGCTTCCGTCCACTGGAGTGCAAAGCAAGCACTTCGGCCACAGCGTGCAGTCTCTCGCAAGATGGCCCGTCTCCCCGCATTTCCAGCACATCCCGGATCTATCTGAGCCTTTGCAAGCCCCTGCTAAATGTCCAAAGCCCAAAGACTTGAGGCATTTCTCCGCTTGTATATTTACAAATGGAGCGGCTCTCAATGGGCATCTCGACCATCCAACCGTAAATTTGCCTACCTCCAGCGTCTTGTCGACAGCGGTTACCGGTAAACGAATCATCGCTATCTGAGTTTCTCCATAACCTTTCTCGCCCAGGTTACACTGCTGCTTCAGTGCACCTCTCATTTCGTCTTCCGTCGTTATTTCATCACAATCACCAACTCCGGATTTAAGGCTTCAACTTCTACCTTTTCACCCATTGATTTGGTAATACACTCCTGAAAGGCCGGGCTGCTAGTCATGCGATCCTTAACTTGGAAGCACTCTTACATTGTTGGGTACACCTGATTCTTACCACGTTTTCCCCCAAATCCTTCAGCCCCAGGTTCTCACTGACCTTCTCGAGCAGCGCTGCAAACGTCGTCGCGTCATTGGTTTTAACGAGAACGGGTTCTCCCTTTGGCGCCTTCCGACGAGCCGGAGGTTTTCCTTTTCTCTTCTGCTCCACTTTTCGCAGATTTTGCTGTTTTCCGTGTTTCTCCATCCAGCCTACAACGGTACTCCAGCTTTCTCGCTGTTGGGTGACGTCCTTTCCTTCGGCGACAACAGCCTTAACCGACGTCAATATTCGCTCAGCTACATCGGCCCTCCGCGATGCCGTGTCATACTCCTTCACGACAGAAACTAACGTCTTTCGGATTCTGAGAACCATCTCCTTAATGTCCTCATGAACATTGTTTCTCGCGTCCACAAATTTGTGGAGCACCTCCATCAAGTACTTCGCTGCCACCACTTTTGAATTCTGTGGGGTGTAACTCATCCCGCTTTGCTCTGGCTGTTGTTGTTGCTACTGTTGCTGTTGCTGATGCTTCCCCTCCTCCTGTTCTTGCTAAATTACTTCAGCTGCTGCTGATCGTGGTGACCTCATCAAACCACCTCTGGCGAACGGAACGTGTTCTTTTTTTATAGTAAGATTTCTAAAGCTTCAAAAGCACTGTATGGGACTCACGTCCGTGTCTAACCACTAAAAACTACATAAAGGTATTACTTCGTGGGGGCTCGTTGGGCTTTCGTCGTACCATCTTCTTCTGCTATATCTCGATGCCTCATTTGGTACATGAAATGGCTCGACCCTTGAGCTTTGATTTAACTCTCGACTCTTCTCTTGCTTCATGTCTCTATCTATTACGTTGCCTTTTTAGCTCTCGTCTCCGTGAGCCGTTTAGATGATGATTTCATGAGCCATCTAGCTCCTGTTTTCGTGAGTCATTCAGTTCTCGGCCTTATTACGATTCACTCGAATAGTCGCCGACGGTGAATTCGCCCTACTCCGACCGATAGTTCCTCGACGGAATAATTTCTCCCAACACCGATTCCCGCTTCCTTGAGCCATTTAGCCAAACGGTTCACAGCCTTACGAGCAACATGATTTTTTACGCACTGAAAACAATGAGTGCAACATTTAAGTTCCCGTAATAGCATTTTGTTTATTTTAATAGAGTCTTTAAAATAAATTCTCCCGTCCAACGAAATTACCGCTTGAAGGCATATCAAATGCAATTAAAACACTTGTTCATACATATTTCAAATTGTTTACATTCGCTGCAGTAGGTGGGTCAAAATTGTTAAAATTAAAACTCGACACGAATTCCCACGCAATACATATTCGCGTCAGGTTGTTTTGTGTAGCTGTATAACGTCAAAAAACGATGTTTCAGTTACGACATGAGTATGTCTATCAACATAACCTTGAAAAAACTCCCATTGGTCATGTTTTCCACTCTTCACAATTCGCAACCGAACCCGATCGTAGAAAAAACTTGATATGTTTCCCATTTCATGTGCATACATCGATGGGCAATGTTTTCCGTGCGCAATAAAACTGTTCCGCTTTGGCCACCCCAGTCGAAGATGCCGGTTAGTTACAGTTAGACGCCGGAACAGCACTGGTTCGCAATGAAACATATTATATGCTATTGAAAGATAGGTTTCCATTGCGATCCTATGTTTATCGCAGCCGGCAAAGTGGAGTTAAAGATAGTTGCTTGTAGTTCGCAAGGTGTAAGAGCTAACACGTGTAAAGTCGGATAAAGTGCCGAATGCGCTCGGTTGAGTGGTAATAAATGGCGGAACGGAGATATGTAGAGGACCGACTGACATGCCTTTACAGTTTGTCTATAGCCACGTCTAGCCGTTACGTACATATTTATGTAGTTAGTGTACTAGCAACATGCGAGATTGTTTTTACACCCTCCTTTGTTGCCTTTTCTAAACAATCGCCATATACCTTCCAGTCCTGGGGTTGATTTAATCTTAATATGTGGAATTGGATTCATTTAACAGTTACGTTTGCCTAGATCTGAATAGTGGAATGGGCGAGGAACTCATTTGGCAATGAATAAAAGCTTCTATTCACAAGTCAGGTTCATTAGAGGATGATTTTATATGCGTACCTACATAAAACTCACGTCTGGCCGAATTGCCGTTCTGTTGGTTGATCGTTCGCTGAATGGATAATTGGCGATCATTATTTCGAGTGTGTTTTGTTTTCTAATTTGGTATTCTTTAATTTATGTAAAAAACAGTTTGATTAAGATAACTAGCTAGATCATAATTAGCACAGTCTACTTTCTTACTAAAGTTTAGCACCACTTAAAAAGTACAATTGAGCAGTATTATTTGCATTTAATCATTCCATGGCGTACTTCCCATGAAGCGGAGTTTTTGCCTTTCGCAATAGAAATGTATTGCAATTGCTCTGAAAACCGACCTTTCAACGGAGGCCCGGAGGGCCGAGTGACATATACCATTCGATTCAGTTTTTGTATATAACGCTCTTTAGAAAACATATGGTTATGTGAGTATTTATAACATTTCAAATTAAAGGCAATAATCACATTGATGAGCCTTACTTGTTCGTGTGAGTAAATCTCGTCTCAATCAAAAGTTATAGCTGTTTAAAAATGTTGTTGTCCACAAACAACATGGGCATGAATGGGTTAAAAAAATGATTTAATCCTCTTAGATAATCCATTGTTATTAAGCTTTGTATCTATCTCCACCACGAAATAAAATCAGATTTTGAAATATGAGGCAAAAGAAAAAGATCAACAATCGAAGCGATTTGAAGCCACTTGTGCCAATTTTTTTCTCGAGAAAACCTAGAAGTGAGCACCAGGCGGTCGCCTAAATATAGACATTGCCTCAAATACCGGATGGTTTTGGGTTTAGACGCAATTTGAACACAAAAATGATTTTTTGATTTTATTTGTATAATGAACATACCTAACATGAATTACAGAGGAATTTCAATCCAGGGGGTCCGGACCCCCTTCGAATTTTTTAACATTTTGAGAAATTTTGAAATAGTTTCAATTTTATATTAGTTTCAAGCTTATAATCATTTTAAACTAAATTTGACCACCAAAACTGATTTTCATTTAATGAGCTTTTGACGCATAACGTATTGTACAATGATCATTCAAAAATCAAAATTTCGGACCCCTCCCAATTTTTTTTTTGGATTCGCTCCTGTTTCGTACCAACAGATATGACATAATCCAAATGATACATAATTACTTATAGCTATATAAATAACATCCTAAAATAACATATCTTATCTAATATTATAATAACAATAAACGTTACGAATTATATATTAAACTACGGGTCATGTTTTCGAAATAACACTGTATAGACGTTTAAAGGAAACACGGGACAAGTGAAAGTCAAAGGACGTGTTACATTGGTTGACAATTTTGCACATGCTTGCCATCGGTTCGTTGAACCCATCCCTGTAATGTTCAGCCGGAATTCCGGCTGGTTCCAGTTAGCATTCCGGCTGCAGTGACACAACCGATTCTAGTTAGTATCGGTTTTGTCACTGGAGCCGGAATACTAACTGGAACCAGCCGGAATTCCGGCTGAACTTTACTGTTATAATTTCTAGAGAAAATTTTCAATAGGACGTAAGTAACAATGAGAGATTCTCTCTGGGGTCTTTCTCTTCTGTTCATTACTCGGCCATTTCAACATTTACTACTCTACTCTTTGCATAATATTCTAGTAAAAACCGTCGGCTTTCGTTATGTACCGGAAAATTAGTGCAAAGTGTTGTAATGACGTCGTAATAAACGAAAGAGAAAGTAAACAAAGAGAGGCTCTCAATGTTACTTACGTCCTATTGAAAATTTTCTCTAGATTTGTTCTAGCAATGGGTGTCATGAGAAAAGAGTAGGCCCGAAGCGTCCTGCGTCTAATGTTAATGTAAGTCGGTTATGGACATTGCTTTTGAGATATTACGCCGATCGCTGAGTGTTTCAAGACCAATCAGGTTGCAACGGTTCTCATAACTCGGGAGATTTATTGGATCTCTCCAAGGCAACTTACGCAGAGCGAAGCGAACAAATTTACGTTGTTCTGCCTCAATGCGCTGCACTCCGTTGTGGTAAAAACGTGACCAAACGACTGCCGAATACTCTAGTAACAATCGAGCAAGGGCGACATACAACGCCTTCAAGCTAGTCATCCTGAATATAAAGCGAATACGAGCTGTTTGGATGCCTTGGACACGATGTATGATATGTGATCACAGAAGGACAATTTACTATCTAGCATGACCCCGAGATATTTGATGCAGGTTTTTTCCGTTTCAAGCAGCGAATAATGATATATGATAGGGTTGCGTTAACGAGTGAAGGTGATAGTAGAGCACTTTGATGCGTTCAGCACCATTTTATTCAATTGACACCAAATGGCGAAGATATCGAGCTGCTGGTGCAGAAACTGGGCATCATTCAGATTACAAATTTTTAGGTATAACTTAAAATCATCGGCGTAGGAAAGGTAGGTTCTAAAAGGACCCTTGAAGTTATTGAATCTCCATTTAATTGCTTAGTTTATGGCGTATACTCACATACCGCCAACTTACCCCGGGGCCGCGTCACATATTCTTTTCTCTAAAAATGGAGACAATGCATCAAACACTTAAAAAAAATTCAGAGATGTTGCCAACAGTCTGCTCTTTCATGCCGCGTGTTCTATTTTGTAAGACCTACCTACATAAAAGCGATAAAAATTAAAAACTGAAAACACCGCCAACTAGCCCCGGTCACCCCTATAGCAAACTAGATTGGTGTTTGTTGAACGATTGGGAAAGAACCCGTGTTGATCAGCGGATATGTAGTGTGAGCGGCAGCGTGACATGAAATCCATTATAATCAACCCGCACAGCTTAGACGATGCACATAAAGCTGCAATGCCGCGAAACAGTGGCGTAGTAAGAAAATTTTTCGGGGGTGGGGGTTATATAATATTTTTTTTGCATGTATATGAAAAAAAATGTTCAAAAACATTCTGAGCAGGAAAAAAAGTTCAAAAACCAACAACTCAGGGAACGGGTTTGGGTAGTCAAGGTAGGAAAGCTAGCTGTCGGTATAATATAAATGCTCTTCCCCTACGAGGACAATCTGGGCGGCAAACTTCAGACTGTCTAATTTACTGAGCCCTTTAGTTCCTTTGTGCTATTCAGTACCACGTCCTCGTTGAGCTTACGACTGGTTCGCAAACTACTCGGTCTAGTCCCCGACGATAGATCTAGCCTACTCCGATGAAAAGTTCCCCGGCGAGAGAAGTTCGAGCCAACCAGCCAGGTGCTGCGGTCAGTTCGGCGATTCCGGTAGAGTAGGGTATCCGGTTTGCTGGAGCCCCGGCGCGACTGGTGGTGTATCGTCGCGATCTCGTTCCCGGCGGTGAATCTGACTGTAAGCTGACGGAGAGGTCCCAGACGAAAAATGTTCTCCCGATACCGATTCTTATTTGGTTTCAGTACCATAACTTCTTGAGCCCTTTGACTCCGTAACCGGTGCCATTTAGCACCGCAACTCCTTTAAGCCATTTAGTTCTCTTCTTGGGCCATTTAGCACTACTTCCTTGATGGTCCATTCAGTCCTCGACTTGTTCGCGAACATCTCGGTCTAGTCCCCGACGATGGACCTGACCTACTCCGACAGAGAATTCCCCGGCGAGAGGTTCTCCCGAGATCGAGCCAATCAGCTAGGTGCCGAGGTCAGTTCAGCGATTCTGGTGAAGCAGGGTGTTCGGTGCACTGGTGCGTTGATGACCCGCGACTAGTGATATCTCGTTGCTGTCTACTCAGTCTAGTCCCCAGCGATGAATCTAGCTTGCGCTAACGGAGATTTCCCTGGCGAAAAAAGGTTTTCGCTATTTTGCTATCGGAACAACCGGTGGGGTGTCGTAGTCGGTCTGGCGAATCCACATGGAGCGTGACGTCCGGTTCGCTGGCGTTTCGACGACTCATACCCGCTGCTCTGTTGCAGTCTATTCGACTAGTCCTCGGCGGTGGATCTAGCTTATACCTGCGGAGAGTTCCCTGGCGGTGATTGCTCTCCCGAAACCGTTGTTCTATGTCCATTCCACTGTAAGACGGTCATGATAGATATCACACTGGGTTGCTGCGGACCCCCACAGATAAACATCAATTTTGTATATTATCAATATGTTATTTTCAATTTGTTAGGAAACAAGATTTGAAATTTCAATATGCACTCGGGAAATATATTTTTCTTCGCGGACTCCCAGCAATGACTTCGCGGCCCTCTAGAGGCTCGCGGTCCCCAGGTTGAGAATCACTGATCTATATCATATCTCTGTTTACTGCGTTCCACGTCTCTACGTCGCTTGACATTATCCGGTTTGATGTCCGGTCCTCCCGTTTTAAGTAGCTCCCTGCACGTCACTTCAAACCCCGGACATTCAAAGACTCTCCTCGGACATTCAAAGGTCCCAAACCTCGGACATTCGATGAAGACACTTCTTAAGCAGCCGTGGGTGTTGTGTTTCAGGTGGAAGGTCATCTCTCCGTGCTTTGTTTTAACCCACGTCGACAGGTTTGGATGAGCCGGTAGGTCTACTTTCCTTTCTCCTTGTTGTCCTATTCCTGTTGCCACGTCACCATCGAATCGATTCTCATAATCTTCCTCACGTTTCTGATGATTCATTAATTGTTGCACTTGATATCCTCCGCCAGGGTGATGCAGATGGGGATCATCTCGGCGTCAAGGCATACTGCCTCCGGTACGCAATCGCAACTCGTACGACCAGCAGTCGAAGCGTCCTATTCAGCTTTTCGCGGTTTCACTTGGTTTTCAGCGCCGCACCCCAACCAGGAGCCCCATATCGCAGTATCGATTACGAAACACTAGATAAAGACCCGAAATTTCGCATGTGCATTCAACGTGGTTGTTTAAGCTCAATCAGTCGTCGATTATCACTCCCAATTGCTTCAGTGCACGCTTCCATGCATACACATGCCCTTCGATGGTGATCTGTATCCGCTGAACCGCTTTGCAGTTGCTGTCCAACAACAAATCCGTCTTGTAGTGAGCTATTTGCAGCTTGATCCGTTCATCCAGCTCTCGATCGCATCTATTGTCTCCGTCATCGACACCTCCATTTCTTCAAGTGTCTCGCCGTTATTGACACATCGTCCACGAAACCTACGATTTTCAACGAGTTCTATCAAAACACTTTTATTTTTTATTACAAGTTTTTCGTGAAAACACAAAATGACTTTCGTTGGCTTATTACGAAACAGCTTCATTCAGCAAACGAGTCGTTCGCTGTTATATACGAATATCTTTGTAATATTCACGAGCACCATTCGTCAAACCGTCCACGTCAAAAGAGCAATATGGAGCCATTGTTGCTATACGTCAGATAATTGTTATTAAAAATAAACAAAACATTTCATTTCATTCACGAAAAATAATGTCGTTATCAACGATAACATTCGTGCAGTGTACATTAAATGTGTAAAATTTACGAAAGCTTTCGTTCACCATACGGCCATTCTTGTTCATGAAATGAACGAAACTTACTATTTACAATGCACGAAAATACTTCGTTGCAGAAAACGACGAATGAATTCGTGTATTGGATGATTCATTATATTCACGAATTTATATTATCAGTGCATCATACATCCCATTCCAAAGTGTTGGACAGAGAATGGAGCCCTGAGTAACACCCGCTGCGACTCGCATTGCCTTCTGCCCTTTTGTTCGTCTGGTACAGCAGTGCTCTACTCTGGAAGTAGCTCTTCAGGATCTGGCTCATTCTTTTATGCCACGCTGCGGCATTGGTCTATACGAGGCTGGATGGCCCGGTGACTTCCCTGACTTTGGCAGCAACATCAGTTTCTGCACCTTCCTTATTTCGGGGATTAGCATTGTCTAAAGACTTCAGCAGTAGCATCCTGAACATGTCCGGATATGCCAGGATCGCAGCTTTCAGCGCCACGGTTGGTATTCCATCCGGACCGGGGATTTTCTTTGATTTTAGTCACATCGACGCGTCTTTGAGCTCGTCGTTAAACCCTTGCCATTCGACTGTGTTACCTCCTCCTTCTTCGCCGTACGGTGTCGGTGACCAGATTGTTGAATCGTGATTCGGGAAGAGACCCTCAACGATTTTCTTTAGCTTACCCGGGCATATTTCAGCTGCAGTCGACGGACCCTCGTCTTCGTCATGTCGACTCAGTACGCATCCGCCAGGGATTGGCGTTTATTTCTCAGCACAGCTACTTATGGCAATTGGCTTGCTAAGCTTAATCACCCGTTTTAAAGAGTCCCTACCTTCTAGATACGTCGCTTGCGCTCCTCGCTCACTCTCCGATCTTGCGCTCTGAGCCCGCCTTCTGGCTCTAAAACAAACAGCGTGTAGCGTACTGAGTAGGGCATTGCGAACAAATTTTTTTTTGGATTCTCAAAGGCCCCCCCCTCTCATATTATGACAAATATCAAAGTAAGCTCAGATGCCAAATTTCACATCATTTGGACAATTCTAGACCCCCGCCCACTTCGCTTGAAATTTTTGAAATTGGTGCTATGGGAAAATGTGGAGGAAAAATATATTAAATGCTATAACTTTTGAAGTAGCCATCAGAAAATTACAATTAATACCTCTTTTTAAAGGAAATAACCTTAGTATTGGAATGAAGACATTCTGTTCCTAGGAAAATAAGGGAATGTGGGGTACTGGGTCATTTTGGCCCCAAAATCTCCCATTTTTTAAATTTTTCTGCTCCGTGGTGCAAATCATACACATTTTGCAGTTTTTCCGATGTGAAAAAATCTCAGAAATCGAACGAAACCTTTTATACCTTTGTTTGAATACGAGAAGTTTGGGTTATAGGGCCTTTTGTCAGTTATATTAAATTTTATCATTTTCTCGTGCATATATCTCTATTATTCTTCATTCTATTTTAATAAATTGTACCTTGTTGAACGTCGAAAATTCTTAGAAATACAACAAAAATAGATTCGTTTGCATTAAAATTCAAAGACATCACATTTTTTGACATTAACTCTATACACCACATTTTTTTTCATTAAATGTCCTAATACCTCAACTTCACCTATTTTTCTAGGTATGAAACTTTTCTCATGTGATTCCTAAGCGCATTTTTCACTATAAATAGTAAATTAAATAAGAATTTTGTTGTTAAATGGAGTTAATATGTGCGATTTTATGATAAAAATGTGAAATCGAGACTATATGTCAGATAATTTTATGTTTCTGAATTTTACCGGTAACGAATCTATTTTTATTTTGTTCCTAAGGATTTTCCACGTTCAACAAGGTACAATTTATGAAAATTGAATGAAGAATAATAGATACATGCACGAGAAAATGATAAAATTTAATATGAATGACTAAAAGCCCTATAACCTCAACTTCTCTTATTTGGACAAAGGTCAAAAAGGTTTCGTTTGATTTCTGAGATTTTTTTACATTAGAAAAACTGCAAAATATGTAAACAACGGAGCAGAAAAATTAAAAAAAGGGGATTTTGGGGCCAAGATGACCCAGTACCCCACATTCCCGTATTTTTATAGGAACAGGAATATCTCCATTCCAATACTAAGGTTATTTCCTTTAAAAAGTGGTATTAATTGTAATTTTCTGATGGCTACTTCAAATGTTATAGCATTTAAAATATGTTTCCTCCACATTTTCCCATAGCACCAATTTCAAAAAATTCAAGCGAAGTGGGCGGGGGTCTAGAATTGTCCAAATGATGTGAAATTTGGCATCTGAGCTTACTTTGACATTTTTCATAATATGAGAGGGGAGCCTTCGAGAATTCAAAAAAAAATTAACCAGTAAGCTGCATGCCGTCTACTCCATGGCCCTAGTTTTCGTGACATTGTAACGTCACAAGCCGTTACAATCCTTCTTGTTAGGCGTCAGCCGTATCAACGTACTTGATTCCGTTGTTCGCCGAAGTAATTCAATAAAAGGTTTTCGTTATAGGCTTTCGTCTTCCACTTTAGCTTGCTGCCCGTCCTTCTTCGTGCTGCAGCAGGGTTCCATTGGCCGATGCGGTAGCGAATCGCCTGGTGGTCGCTAAGGGGATACTTCTCGCACACTCTCCAGTCCATGTTCGCCATCAGTCAAGGACAACAGAATAAGGCGAAATTTCTCTCGGTACCGATATCCGTTTCGTGAACCATTAAGCTCCTAGCTCCTCGCTTCGCCGCGATCTACTTGTTATAGTCCTCGGCGGTTGAGCTAGCCTCCACAACGTGTCGAGTCTGCAGCCAATTTTCACTACAAGGAAATATTTTCACAAGATAACTTTTGCAAATGAAACTTTAATTACTTTATTTAAAATATTAGGCATATTTTTGTTTAACATATTCAATTTTTTTAAATTTCTCCGTAATTTTTCGGGGGGGGGGGGGGGGTTTCTACCCCAAAGCCTCCCACCCGCTACTACGCCACTGCCGCGATAGTTCGAGATGATGCATTTGTCTTATTTTTGTGCACTGGGAAAGAAACGACTTTTTCCAGATTTCTGGGAATGTTCCTGTAGATAGCGAGCGGTTGAATGTAGCTGCCAATGGAGACGCGACGTTAGTTGCACAATTTTTCAAAACTATCGATGGAATGCCATCAGGGCCGGGATTGGATGAGCATTTTAGGAATGAGCACGCTTCTAGAACCACCGCATTAGATACGATTGATGAAAATCCAATGGATGGGAAGCACGGAACATTATTTGCCGCGGAATTTCTGTCAAGATCTTCATTGCTGAATACAATACTGAAGTGATCGTGGAAAAGGCTGCAAATACCTTCAGTTGAGGATGTGTCATCATCACCATTAACCATGGTACTTGGAAGCTCGCTTTCTTTCCTCTGCTCATTGACGTACTTCTAGAAGCTTTTAGGATCGGCTTTTAGTCTGTCCTGAAGTCGTTGTTGATAAATTGCGAATAATTTGTTGCTTAGCCGTTTGTATACGTTGTTGATAGCCACGTATCGTGATTTAAGATGGTTAGAACGATGCTTAGAAAATTTTCTCAGCGCTGATCTTTTCTTCGTTTTCAAATGTGCCTTTTGCATGACCATTTAGGTTGGTGCGGATGAGGGCTAGTTCGTTTTGGAACGAATTGTTCGATACCGTCAAGCAAAACGCAAGTGAACTGTAGGGCGGTCTGATTCGCATCGCAATTTGCAAGTACGTCGTGCCAATTGACCAAAAAATTGGTTCAGCGAAGAATAATTTGAAGTCATATGAAATAGTTTTTGTGGCTTCGTGGAAAGACGGTGGCTGGCTGAGACGATGGGAGATAAACAGTGAGGGATGGGCGATACCGTTTTTGACCAGTGGAGCTGGAGCTTTCAGAACAGTAATAGCGTTGGAAACCTCGTTGCTAGTGAAGCAAAGGTCTAAAAGCCGGTAGTTTTCATTCACTATTCAATTTAATTGCACTAAACCAGCTGTGCAATAGTCGTCGAGTAACTGGGTGGCCGATGATCAAATAGTTGACCGACCGACATCGGAAGAATAATGGCCAGAGGAATGGGATTGCCATTTAACACCACTGAAGTTAAGGTCCCCAAAAACCATCATGTTATCGTTCGCTTGCATTAAAAAAAAAAACAACCCAGGACAACATATTTTGAAATGCGGAGTGATGGGAGAGGGTAGTGGATAATTAGTGGGAGGGGAGGATCTGTTGGGAACCATCTAACATATTTTGGTATACGGGTGAGTGAAGGATATGTGGGTGTCAGGTTGGATTGAAATGGGGGGAGAGAGTTGGGGAAGAGTATGAGAGGAAGGATAGAAGGGGAGGGGGGGGGGGGGGGGGGGGGTGCAACAGCCAAGTTCAAATTATACCTTCCAATTGAGACTAGGTTAGTGAAAATTGGTTCAGCCATCACCGAAATGGCTTTAGTACAGAAATTTGTGCGGAACCCGGGACTTCCGGAATTATCGATAGTGGACAATTTATTCCTATAATCTTTGATTCACTATCGGTGAGATAGGCCAGCGAATCGAAGTAATTTGAACTTATTTGAATATCTATTACATCATTCGGACACCATGGTGTTACCAGTTTATGAGGGAATTTGCTGTGTGACTGTACTCTTCAACCCGTAACTCCGGAACAGGAGCAGCTTATGGGAGCGTTATACCGTTCCACACTCCACAACTCGTTACTTCGCAACCGGAAGAGGTATCGAAGTAAAAATTAATAACAGTTTTTGGGGACGCAACATCGTTTATTTGAGACTAAGTATGGTCAAATCGGTCCAGTCATCACTGAAAAATCGATAAAACCGTTATTTTGATTTTGGATACTTCCGCCGGAGCGGCCAAAGAGACTTTGAAGGACTGTTAATGACATATAACTGCAAATCCAAGTAACTGTGGTCAAATTTTGGAAAAAAAATTCACCTTTTGACATTCATCGCCGGATACGTTGAAATCGGGATTGGCTGCGTGATCGTAATCATCACCCTGCAATTCCGGAACCAGAAGTCAAATCAACTAGAAATTCAATAACAGGAAACGCTGTAACTTTCATTTCAGATCAAGTTTGTAAAAATCGGTAAAGAATTCGCTGAGAACAGGGCCGGCGGATAGCGTGGGTAGTATGGGTAGTACTACCCACTCAAAATAACCGAGTGGGTAATTACCTTTTTTACCATTTTTTGTTGACCATTTTTTGTTAACGACCTATTGAGTCAATTTGTCAACAGTTGTTACGGCATTTAATTAGCAAGGGACTGGAAGGTGAAGTATATTTTTCAATATTAAGAGCCTAGTACTCAAGGAAGAGCAAGGAATTGAAGGGAGAAAGTTTAGAAAAGCGTGGAAGGATCATATATGCAAGCTTAGAGCTTACCGGCGACTTAACTTTTTGTCTGCTACCGTAGGAGTCAAGATCTTTTGGCATTAGAAATGCGAATCACCTGAGTCCACGGCATGTCCGAACAAGCGTAAAGTAACTTGTTACTTCATGCTGTCGGAACCGACCGGGTAAATGGCTCAAAATTTCGAGTGGGTAATTACCCACTCGAAATTTTGAGCCATTTTAAAAAAATGGATGTGTAACGCATGTATCTCGCATTACACACATTTGAAAACGTCGATTTACCACAATTCCATTTGCATAAACGAACGTGATTTACTGTGAATGTAATGTCAGCGTGTGTATTGCGAAAAGCGAAAAAATCCTTACTAATGGACCCCTCACCCTATGCTTTCTACCCACTCGGGTGTAAAGTGTTTCGCCGCCCTTGGCTGAGAAATAGGTATGACATTAACTTAGGGACTTGGCAAGTTCCTCGGAGGTATCAAGAACCGTCATAGGTGGCCAATGTGGTCAAAGCGACTTCGATGGGTCATTAATGATCTTGATACACAAATCCAAGTAATGTTGCACACATTTTAATATGTATTGCATCATTCCGGAACCGGAAGTCGGACCGGATCAATAAAAAACCAATAGCAACTGATGGAAAGGTTGTATCTTTCATTTGAGACTAAGTTTGTGCAAATCTCTGAGAAAAATCGGTGAGACTGTTTGACACATACATATTTGGGGTACAAATAAGAGTTGAGAGATTTTTTTGAAAATTATGCCTTTATTTTGAAATAATGAGAGCATGTTTATTGTTGAAAAGATTGTCCGTCGATAGCTACTACTTTCTCCTACCTTTCTGGTAGCATTTGGATTCCATGTCGAAAAAAGTTCTCGGCTTTCGAGCCAATCCAAGGATCAAACCAAATATTCGTTTCTTCAGAGTAGTAACAATAAATGAGGAATACGGCGGGTAAGGTAGAACTTCCCACTTGAGTGTTTCTAAGTATTTTTTTTAGATTACGCGGTGGATCATAGTCGTGAAGCAACATCTCTTGGCTTTAGATCATGAGATACCCAATGTCTAACTTTTTGGATCATTCCCAAAGGGTTAGTCGCTTAGCATTAATCGAATTGTGCTTGCAAACAAACAGCGTGATAGCCTGTGCCGCGATGTGCCGCAATGTGCCATGATGTGCCATGGTGTTCAGCAAAACAAAAACGCGGGTTACTGTGATCATTTAGTTACACTTTGTTGACTGTTTTCTAGTTTACAGAAGTGTGCCTCAATGTGCCACACATGTGATAACGAGTGAAATGATTGTGTATTACTGTAGATCGTATTCTTATATCGTGTTTTCGTTGCTTATATAGTGTATATGGCATATTGTTCTAAGTGACTTACTCCTTGATCATTCCCAATACCTTTGCGACGCGACATAGCTTGTTGAGCTACTTCCAACGATTCGGTCAATTTCTCTTGCGTTCGACACCAGTCTTCGTCCAGCAATTTCTTCATAACGACACATTAGAATTTTCCTGGCCGTCCTGCGCGCTCCTTGTCTTTCGTAGCAATGTCACCACTTTTAAAATGTCGAAACACATTGAAGTGAATTGTGACACTCCTTTATGAGCATCTTGCGAGACGTAAATATTTGTAGGTGTGTAGTTAAGAACGATTTTTCAATTAAATAGTTCGACTATAACTGATTGAGATGCGGTACACATTCAAAAGTCATGACATCAAATCAACAATCAACTTTCTCCGAGAACTTTACCCTTTCACTACAAACCGAGGTGGTAACATGCGAATTACAAACGTTCATTCACACCTTTTTGACCTGGCAATTGGCGGAGGCTACCGGCAATTCCGATACTGATTCCCAACGACTGCCCCCGGTACCAATTGGTAATTGGCACCGTGAACCGATGATTGACACCGAAATTATACGGAACTCAGCAGACCTGCTCTCCCGGAATGATTCGGGGTGCGGAATGAATTAAGTCGCAACGCAGCACAAAACTGACCTCGATTTCTATAGCACTATTTGTATGCGCCCCGGTGTAACTGGGATATTTCGACGCTCATCAATCTCTCACACTTTATCCTAAATTTCATAAAATTTATGGAAAACGAGGACAAGTCAACACAAAAGTATCAAACGAGCTAGTTCGGCTCAGAGTTGAGCTTCTCGCATCACCGAAGCGAAGGTGGCAGTCATTTGGTGCGAAAGTGAGGCAAAAAAAAAATCTTCCGTTAGACATTGTGCTGTCGCGGTCCGACGGGAAATTGGAATGATGCATAATAATTCAAGCTAATAATGCTCGTTTTCACGGATCGTGCGATGTTATTATCTATAAAAAATGGAGTGAATCGTTTGTGTCAGGCAAAATGGCATTTAATTAGGCGATTCCCTTTTTTTGGATTCTTTTGCCATGCAATTTACTCTTAGTATTGCTCGGAATGGAAATGTTGATCGTTGCATATGTCAATGGAACAACTTTTTTTGTCGAACAAACATTGAGGAGGGTACAGTATATACAGAACACTAAATTAGGATTAGGGGAACATGGGGAGACTTGACCAAGCGCAAAATTCTATTTTTGACTATGGCGTCTTCTATTCGATTCTTAAATTTTTTTCAAAAATATTTTATACTTGTTTCGATCCCTTAAGGTAATTTTAAAAGTTTGGAAGGAAAAATGCTTTCCTTACAGAAAATATTACGTGATTAATAAATTTGCATTAAATTATGTAATTTTTTATCAAACTTTGTATGGACATATCTACTCGACTACTAATCACTAATAATGTACTAATATACCATCTTAATCCTTGCGAAGCAGTGAAATGATTTTACATAAATTGGAACATTGGAATAGTTATTACTAGAATTTGCATGACATAGAACGCAATAACTATTGCTGGGGAGACTTGACCAAGATTTTATGGAGAGACTTGACCAAGTGGCAATTAGCTAAAGAAAGATACAAAATTCCTGATATTTATTATGCTTTGGTATCTACTGTTAATGTTAATCACGCCATAAAAAATCCCACCTCAAACATAAGTCTTTATATTTTAGTATTAGTAAACAAAGTTAGCAATAGTAGGACTGATTTCGTGACGTGTGAACATGCAATGCAAGCAGTACAGTTAATCCTTAAAAAGAAATGCATTAAAAAATCGAAATTTATCAACTGCAACTATTTTAAATTTTTTACTGCTACCTAAGGATCTCGACAATATGGAAAAAATAAAAATAATGTCATTATTTTTTGTTAGGATTTTTCAAAATTCTCTTGGTCAAGTCTCCCTAAGCCTTGGTCAAGTCTCCCCGCAGTGGGGAGACTTGACCAAAAAAAAAAACGATCACGGAAAAACTTTTATAACTTTTCAAAAATGAAAATAAAAATTCTGCAAAAAATCATGAAGACGCACAATAACTTTGCACATTATATCTCAATGACTTTTGAGGGATTGAAGACTTTTTTAGAGATTTATGCATTTTTAACTGAAAACCTGGTCAAGTCTCCCCATGTTCCCCTATCGCTGGCATTGTCAGTGGGAACATTGTTGTTTTGATTGGGGTATATACAAGGCACAAAAATTGTCCGAACAGCATACTTTTTGCGTTGGGAAATGATAGTTTTACTTACAAAATCGAGTGAAAATGATTTTTTATGCAAACTTTTTGCTGCCAAGTTTAAAAAAATTATAATAATTATAAAATTTACGCTTAATCTTAAAAAAATGGTTTCTCCTAAAACTTTTCTCCTAAGGGAGAAATATGGGACCATTCATAAATTACGTAACGCAAAAATTACCCAAAATTGACTCCCCCTCCCCCTATGTAACAAATTGTCACAAATTTTTCCATCCCCCCTCCTCTGTTACGTAACTAATTCCAAGAAAAAAAAATTTTCTTCGATGAAAACATGTTACGTAACGATCTAGTTAACACCCCCTCCCCCCTATGTCACAACTTGTCATAACTTGTCGTACACCCTCCCCCCCTAAAAGCGTTACGTAATTTATGAATGGTCCCTATATAGTAGTGCTTATATACATTGTCTTGCTAAGCCAAACCAAGCTTCGACTTCATTTGTTCTCATCAGCTTAATCATAATATCTTCTCTTACGTATTAAACAAATATATAGTATATAAACTGGACCATGAAGGTGAAGTCGATCGGCGGTAACATGGTCTTGTGAACTATTTCACGAGCACTAAAATAAAATTTTGATCAATATACTATGAATTATGAACCAGTTCACGGAGCAAAATTGGATCTATGAATAATCTTCTGAATTATATGCAGTAGTTCACGTGAAATTATCTACACCATGGTCGTGCAAAAGATTTGTGAATTCGTTCACGTGAAAATATTAGCCCAATGCACAATACTGAACTATATCATGAATATGGAAACCTATTTCTCGCTTTTGTGAAATATTTCGCGTACATGAATGGTGAATCGCAACCAGTGTATTAGAAATCTAGAACCAATTCTCGAGCCAAGAATGGAGATGGATTTCAAGACTTTTTTTGATTTTGTGAACAAATTCACTACCATGAAAACCAGATCATGGTCAAGATGTAATCAATCACTGTTCAATGATCACGTTCATGATATTAGTCGGAACGCAAATAATGTTTTCAAATATATGAATAAAAGCTCTATCAATATTTGGCTTATGAATATTGTTCATATAATTGTGAACTAGCTCATGAACTGAAATGTAGTAATGACGTAGCGGAAACCGTGCGTGTTTGTTCTACAATTCATTGAACTTTTTTACACGAATTTGGGAACTCATTTTTATCCGTGCAGACGAAAACGAAAACAGAGTTATACCACTAATTTCTCATAAGTGTAATGAGTCGCTTCCTTAGACATCTATATACTATTTTATATTTGACCATTTCTTGTACCAAAAGTAATTTAGAAGTCAATTTCTCTACATCCACAAGTCGCTTGTCAGAATTCTTTCCTTCAAACATGTTTTGGAATGTCAATCCTGCAATACCCCAGCTACGGATCTGCAAAAACGCAACAATTAGGCTGTTCGTACACGAGGCGACGGGACGCACGTAACAAAAAATGTTCACCGTGGGTTTTACTCTACCCAGGGCCGGCGGAAAGCATGGGTAGTATGGGTAGTACTACCCATTCGAAAATAATCGAGTGGGTAATTACCCACTCGAAATTTTGAACCATTTCAAAAAATTTAGATGTGCAACGCATGTATCTCGCACTACACACATTTGAAAACATCGATGTACCACAATTCCATTTGCATAAACGAACGTGACTTAATGTGAATGTAATGTAAGCGTGTGCATTGCGAAAAGGGAAAAAAATAATTACTAATGGACCCCTCACCCTATGCTTTCTACCCACTCCTGCGTAAAGTGTTTCGCCGCCCCTGGCTCTACCTATTCCAACGCTGCTGTTGTTGCCGCGTTGGAATAGCTAGAACAAAGTCCACAGTGAATATATTTTGTGGCATGTGTTCAATCGCCTCGTGTGCGTTGCGTACTGCTTTGAGTGACAGAGACTGGTGGGTTAAGTAATGCTGAAGCTTACTAGGCATTTTATTCCTGCACTGTATGGACAGGATGGTATTGAATCAATACAAAAGGTAATCCAGCATGTCGACTAATTATTTTTAATTTATGAAACAGTTAAACGTTTCGACAAAACGTATATAAACTGCGATAGTCTCCGAACCCGAGCGAGAACCAGAATACGGAAAGGAAGTGGTAGAACAAGATATCGAAATTCGCCACAAAATTCTTGTTTGACAAGCGATCTGCTACTGTAGCAAAATATTCAACTCTTCATCACATCTAGGACCATCAATGGACAAATCTACATAGAAGCCTCCAAAAGATACTTCTGTACTTTTTGAGGCTTCACGGATCGAGACTGTTTTGGTCATATTTGGCATCTTTCACTATGCCCGGACCATCGTAGACTGGCACATAACTAATAATGTGGTTTTTGTACTACACTCCGCTGTATCAAAAAAGGCCTTATGAATCCATCCGTCAAATTTTAAGAAAGTTTTAAAATGCCCTGGAAGTGTGAATAAAAGTGTCTTAATAAATCGACCCTACCTTTACTCTGAATCTGATTAAAGTAGTCATTATACTGCTTATAATCGCAAGTCAGTCTCAAGTAGAAAAGGAATCCCTTGGAACATGGGACTGACTTGTGATTAGAGGCAGTATAATATGTATATAATATTTTTCGAATGGTCCAAATATTTTTGCCATCAAAATACTTTCATGAACATTCTAGTATCGTGGGATATTGCCAATCAAAGTATGCTTAACGCAAGCAGAATATTGTACTGCCGTAATAAAATAATATCGTTTTGCAAATTCCCTCAGCGCCACGGCGACGTAAACTCAACGTGTTTTCCATTGCGACTGTTCTACATGATTGACATTAAAATTATTTATACCGCTTATATTTGTAGGTTCGAGTAATTTTGATATTTCGTTTTAAAAGCCATTTTATAAAAACTTTACGTAAGAGTAGAGGTATTGAAAACCTCTATTTTTGAACGGTAAAAATGACTATTATTAAAATTCATTTATTGAAAACGTCTGGACAACGCTCGAGTATTGAACGTTTAACCCACCCTAGTCCACCTCTCTTCATTCTCAAACAACATATTAAGGACGGCCAGATTACAGCGCGGCACAGCGTAGTTGATGATTCGATTACACTGTACGCAGTCCACCCGAGTTCAAAGTCCCGTATATAGTGTGTTAAGAGTTTTGCAACTATCGGTATTGGATCTACTCAGATGTTCAATGGTTCTTGGTCATTTACAACGACACCTAGTGGTGGAAATCAGACATCGTGTTTTTCTCCATATATTCTGGTTTCCGTTTCCTGTTTTTGTTAATTTCATTCAAACTTGGAAAAAAGTAAAAGGGTACATGGAGGTTTCGTGATAGCGGTGGTCATTTATTGATCATCATGCTCTACAACTGTTTAATCATAGGGTAAACAGTGCTCAGGGCCCGAGTGGTCTTAAGACGGCCCAGAATGTAATGTGATTTTCTAATGTTCTATCAAACACTCAACTTCGTTTACTTTGCTTCTGTTTGGCCGAAAAATGCACACCCCCCCCCCCCCTAATGTCCTGAGCTTTTCTTTAAATTTAAATAGGAAAAACATTAGTAATTCACTTACTGCATATCTCATGTAATCTTGGAACGAAGCGATAAAAACCAAAATTGGCACAAGATGAGGATGCCGAGCGGAAGCGGTAACTGCGGCAAAGTTTCGGTTACAAACTTAAAAATACAAAAGTGTTACGGGTAAACAATTTCTTTTCTTGCTTTGACTAAAATTTATAAATATTTTATTGTTAATGATTAATGCATTCAGTAAAAACAAGATGTTTGAGTGTGAGCTGCTCAGAAAGCAATAAATCATGACGACACCTGCTACCGTAACTATTGAGTAATTTACCCTAGCATATAAACATATTTTGGAGCTAAAAATTCAATTTTTAGAAAAAAAAATCGCTTTAAAAACATCTGAAAAACTGAAAAATGTCTTTTTAGTAATTACCTATAGCTTAATATGAACGACAAAAATTTTATATCTAAATTTCTTGTTTCGTGGAAAGTATGAGATACCTTTAGGAAAAAATGTTTTAGAAGAACGACCAATAAGAGATTGCCTGAACGCAACATGGCAGAAGGTACATGAGGCTATCATAATAGCAGTCACATGAATATTGGATAACACACGAGTAAATCAATGCAATAACTGGTTCGATGTGGAGTGCCAACGTGCAACAGATGAGCAGAATCAGCAGGCCCGTGCGCAGAAAATGCTCATGGGGAGGGTTTCGATTTTTCTACGTTTCTTATAAAAGAAAGGGTAAACTTTGACGACTTTTTATGAGACCTGGAAGGCCGAGTATTGTGTACCAATCGACTCAGCTCAACAAATTGGGTAAAAGTCTATTATCGAGAAGGAATGGAATTGGTTAGCGGTAGTGTCTGATTGGCTTGAAGTAGTTAATCCTATCGACTAAACAACCTCCTGTAGCTTGCCATCCTCATCCATTAAGTACCATGAACTCTGTAATATTCACGTTTTTACGCTACGAAAACATAACTATGAACAAAAATCATGTATTTTATAATTACGTTCATTTTCGCTTTAGTGACGCCCTCATAACGCGGAAATAGTGTAAATATTTGTTTTTGTTTTGTGAAATTCAGTCACGGTTTCCTTGTCATTACCAAATCGATTTTCTGTACGTGAACTAGTTCACAACTTTCAACTCAGTTGACTCATGCTGTTATTCATAGATTTAGGCACATTAGTTCGCAAAATCAAAACATTGTGGATATTTTCTCGTGATCTATTTCACGAAACTCGGAATTTTATTCATGAATCTATTCAATCCTTGTGAAGTAATTCGTGATGCCTAATATATTAGTCAAGACTTACCATTCGTGCTCCTGAAACAGTTCACAATATCATGAAATATTATTCATGTATTCGAGAACTCGTTCATGATTCCTGGTATAATAGTCACGACTGACCATGCGTACCCGTGAAGTAAATCACACAATTATAAAATGTTATTCATGTCGTGATCTAGTTCATTTTATCTAGTATAATAGTCAAAAGTTACCATTCGTGCTTGTGAAATAGTTCACAAATCCATCAAATATTATTCATGTAATCGTAAACAGGTTCATGATTCCTAATTAAGTCCTACAAGATGACGACACGCATGAACTCATGTTCATCCGGCTCATTTTTTGGGGTTATGTCGATTGGTGTAAAACCTAGTATATTGCTCACGATCCAATATCAGTGCTCGTGAAATGTTTCCCAAGTTCATTACATATTACTCATGTATTCGTGAACTGGTTCATGATTTCTAACATAATGAAATTTTTCACAAAATTTGGAGTATTAGTCGTCGAAACATTCTTGCTCCGTACACTTTTCATGAAATATCCAGCTGCTAGCGACCAAGAATAGATACAAGCTGTAGGTACAAAAAAAATATTAGCACCTCGAAGATCGTTATTCATTTGATACGGTTCAGTGTGATGTCTGGATAGAAAACGAAAACTGCGCTGAGCGCCACAAATTGTGTTCGTGGTATAGTTTGCAGAACAAGATACCGCGAACCAGTCACACTTTTATGATCCAGTTCACCTTATCACGTTACAACGAGTAAAAAACCGATAGTAACCAATAAATAACAGATCGCGACAAGGCGAAAAGAAATTACGAATACCACGATGAAACTGCTGATATCATGTCACATTACTCCACGTGTCAAAATTGAAAGTAAGCTCTAGAACAAAATATCACGATAAGATAAACAGAAATTACAAAAATCGTGACTAAGGTCCTGAAATTATAATCATAAATCACACAACTCGTGACAAAAATAATTGTCACTAAGATTCTGAAATCATGAACATAAATATAAATGTATCCCTACTCGTGACTAAAATATTACGACAACATGAACAGAAATTATGAAGTTCCTGCAGTCATGGACATAAATCACATTACACGTTAATGAAATATTTAAAATCGTGACTGAAATTATGGACATTGATCACTTTACTCATGACTGAAATCTTACGATAACGTGAATAGAAATTACGAAAATCGCAACAGAGAGCGTGAAATCATGAACATAGATCCCGCTACCATAGCATAAAAATCGAACAGTAAACTCATGAATAAAATAGCACGGTAACGTCATACGAAATCCCAAAAATCGGGAATTAGCTCCGGAAATCATCAAAATCGCTTGACTGTCGGATGTGTATTCCCAAATTATGAACAAGACTCATAACAAAATCTGAACATGTCCAGCGAACAACAGTAACCCAACCAAACATTTGAATGTAACGCCATGTATATAGTCGGGACGATCTAGTTTTGTGGAACCACAAATTGTTTCATGGATACGAGGTTTATTACTCATAATTTCAGAAACTTGGTCACGGTTTTCGTAAATCGTTTAGTTCACGAAATAGCGATCATTTTTTCATGGATTTATGATCAGTTTTTTCCGTGTAGGCACTACTTCAGTGGGGGTTGTACTCATGCTCTTTTTATGTTGTGTTAATCGTTCCTGTTTTTTTCCATTGATTCTTTTTCTTGTTTGCTGTCCAACCTTCTCAGTATATCTGACCTGCTCAGATCTGCTGCAAATGTCGTCATCTGTTGAGACATGAACCGATCCAAAGATGTCGACCATAATGATTTACATCTCTTTACAACCACCTTCGCAGGGTTTCTTATCCTTCTTGGCGTTAGTCGTTCCTATTTATTTGCTAGCTGCTGCTGAGAATTTTTCGGCGGCGGTATTCCCCCCGATACCGATGACCATTTTCGCGGACCATTTTACCTATCAGTCACTCCGATAGAGAGATCATCGGCAATAAATATTAATTACGATATCTTGATTTTCTCTGACATCATACTTTTTCCTTAGATCACTTTGCTAGTCCGCTGACCGACCTTTGCTGTGAAGATGATCTACTCTCACAACTAGTGCTAATATCGAAACATGTCGAAACGTAAACCGATCCAGAGATGCCGACCAACATAACGTACACCCCTAACCAGCCACCTTCGCGAGGTTTCTTCCTTGGTTTTTTCAACGACTTGTTTCTAGAGTGACCGAACTCGAATGACATGGCTCGCTGTATAATTTCATCCCTGAACAGGAAGTTTATAATATTTCGAAAGTAATTCAAAACCCCCATGGGAGGGGTTTGAACCCCTAAAACCCTCCCCTAGCGAACGGGCCTAAAAACAGTCTAGGAACTTATTGCTCGCAGTGGTTACATGTTAGAACCGTGTAGTGAGCTGAAAGCAACCGAAAAAAAGAAGAGTACTGGGCACTGATAACAATCAACGACCGGGTCGGTCACCTGTTGACCGAGTCTATAGGAGTGAATGGAGTTCTTGTTGAACGATAAATGTACATAAACAGAATAAGGCTCGAGAATTACGCATTAGCACGCTAGAAGAAGTGTAAAATTCGGGAGCTGAAAAGGGCAACAACTGAACAACCACATGATCGTGATGAAAGATTAAAAAATTTGCATGGTTGGATGACTTATCCACAGACTCAACTGTGATAATTATCGAACCATAACGCCCCTCAATATCACTTATAGGCTACTCTTCTGTGTTCTGTTTAGCAAACAACGCCCATTGACAGAGTATTTTGTCAGTATTTGAATACCACAGCAAGTTACGAGAAGACGAATAAAACACTTGGGAACTCATAATCAGATAATCAGTGAAAAAATCGTACGCAGGAGCTTCCACATAGATCAAAATTCGGCTAAACAAAACTACATCGTAAGACTCGGATATTTTTTTCGGTTTTTAAACTGAAGGTTTTTCATCCGACTCTTACAGAGGAGAGCCTTAGTCAAATATTTATGATACAAAAGATAAATTACAAAAAATAGGATTTTTCCGGTTAGCCTTTACAAAACATAACACTTTATTCGTAAAAAAATTCAATGTAGGTATTGTAGTAATGTAGTTTACGAGTTATCATTGATTGGAAAATAGTCAATTTTATAAACTTGAAGAGTTAAAAAATCATAGCTTGAAAAGAAAAAATCAGATTGCATATAAGAACGCAAGAATTTTTTTCAGAGACGCTAAAAAAACGGTTGTGAATCTGCCATGAAATGGCCCGACATTAAGTTAATTTTTAAGCCTCATCAATTGGAATAAAAATAGGATCTGCGAAAAATACATTGGTTATTGTTTTTTGAGGAATCAGTTTCTGGATTTGAAATAACTATTGTGGTATTGAAACTTCGACCAAAAATCTAACTGATAATGAAGACTTGACAAAACTGAAATTATTTGCGCTGTTAGCCCCCTTAAGCTGTTCGCTCACGAGTAGAGCTTCCATCCCGGGAATTTATTTCCCGGGAATCCCGGGAATTTTTGGATTTCCCGGGATTCTCGATTCCCGGGAAATTGTGTTTTCTCATTCCCGGGATTCGGGAATCCCGGGAAAAGGGATTTTTAATTTATTCCAAAAGACTTAGGTGCAGCGAAAGAAATTATGTAGGAAATATTTTTACCAGTAAACATTTGGAGTGAGTAGTGAATGAAGATTGTAGCGTTATCTCTACAACCGATGAGCCTATTGATCAGAATTTTTAACAATTCTTTTAATAGTTTATTTTAATAGTTAGATCGTGAATGAAAGGGCTTGCAATCAAATTAGTAAAGGAAATGGCGGCACATTCTTAAAAAATCGATAAGTGTATGTTGGTTTTTAGTGATATCATGCTTAACGCAAACGCTATTTAAAATAAGGAATGTTTCTAGAACGTCTGCAGAAATATTTGGTCGGTTCATCGAATGCATATTTCGTCTAATTTGCTATACCGTAACTGTAACATCTGTAAATTTTTGGATGCAAGAAAAGAAATATATAATGCTGTATCTGTCCAACATCATGCGTATCTAAACTCTTTGAATATTGCTGTCAAGGATGCAGAAAGGATTTTTGAAGGGATAAGATCACACCATCCAGATACACTCCCGTAACAATAAATCGATGGTAGGCTTTATCCATCGCTGCACAATTCGTCCATTATCTGCTTGATTTTGATTCACACTTATTTCTGATCCTACTGGGATGGAAATAGATTCCATTATTAAATTTTCTCATTTGATCGGAAATAACTGCACATTACCCTGAAGCATCTCAATCTTTTCATTCAAAATTACTAAAGAAAGTGCTTTGCATAAAATTGCATACATTCCATCGTATCAGAACAAGGAATTCCAATTTTGGACAGTAACTCCAGCAGCTGCGTTTAGTCCCAATCGTAATCGTAATTACCAAAATTTTGGTTATACATGTAGCCAAAAAAATCATAAAAAGAAGTTCATGTTGCTTAAACTTATTGACGAGTTATCGAACGACTGAATGATGTGTAGGCCATCAAATCGCCATCTTCTGACAATTGCTTTTAGGACAGATATACATGCAATCAAACGGGTTTGAAAACCTTTCAATTTATTCTTTTGTTTTCAAGAAAATATTTCTCCTTTTTATTTTTCTTCTGTATTCCCGGGATCCCGGGATTTCCCGGGAAATTTATTATTTATTTCCCGAATCCCGGGAAGCTGAAAACCGTCGGGAAATGGAAGCTCTACTCACGAGACGCCAGGAGACACGCCACAAAAATATTCACTATGGATTTTGTTCTACCTATGCGAACGCTGTTGCTGTGGCCGCGTTGGAATAAGTAGAACAAAATCCATGGTGAATATTCTTTGTGGCATATGTCCTTTCGCCTCGTGTGCGTACAGCTTAATGGAAAAGGCGGCCTATACCACTACAGCTTATTCTGAATATTCTGAATGATTTAACCGGACTGTGTAAAATTTATATTCAAAACTGTACTGTAAAGCTTGGTGTATGCCCTATTGATTAAATAAATAATTGAACTAACATTCCTTCCCTTCCTCGACGATTGTAAGGACGTGGCCAGGTGTACACTGTGATACTTGTTCCAATCTGAAGAAAAAGCGTTAATCCCAAATGTTTTTTCTTGCGACAGGATATAGTGTATATTTTGGTAAATTTTTGCTGGTCATAGTACTGCCACCCACGATTTGTGCAATCGTATATGCTATGCTATGCTATGCTATTGATTGAATAAATAATTGTTTTGATGATCTTCACCCAAATATCTAACAATTCGGGTTGAATAATTACAAAAGTGAAACATCACATCATGCTGAATTGATCCGTTTAAATTTGTTGTCAGAATTGTTCAAAATAATTTGAATTTAAATTATTGAATCTATTGCCTTAGAATCCAAATTACACATCACTTTAGAGTGTTAAAGGACATACACATCTTCTTTCAGAACTATGGAATCGTTCAGATTAGGTGTGCTAAATATTCCACTGTACATCCTCAAGGGTCAAATTTACAGAGAACATATTTTCGAGAAAATTAAAGCAACTAGTATGCAATGGAAATAGATTTAACACTGTTGTATTCGGGGAAATAGTTTTAACAATATTGTACTCATATGTTTTGACTATCGGGCATAATAACGCTCCAACATGATTTATTATGACAGAAAGCGCACTTACCTTAATCTATTGTGAAGCGCCGAACGACTGTTGCTTCCCGGTTCCGTCCTATTTATTTACAGGCCATAATCGCCATCACCCTCGTCGCTAAAGATATCCAAATAGTCGTCACCATCGTCGACCGCATTCGGCGGAACGAAGGCTCCACCAAACGCATCATCCAACCGGTCCTCGATGCCCATCTGCGTCGCTATTCCGTAAACTAATCGCATCAGCACCAGTCGCACGAAGTTGGGCGTGTTGGTCTCTCGTGCCTCGTATTCGAGCTGTTTCAATGTTTTTCGGGACTGCTGCAGATGCTTCCGCCTATGGTTGTACCTCCGCCGGGCGTCAGACACGCTGGCCACAACGACCAGAAGCAGCAGAACGATGGCTACGTTTCTTCGCATATTGGCACTGAGCATTGTTTCTAACACTTTTAAACTTAGTTTCGAATGCAAAAAAAATAAATGCGAGCGCGAATTTCCGGATGCTCCCAATCGATTCGAGACGTGTCGATTGGCCGAATGATTACACTACGAAGATCTTCGCGTTTCACGCTAATTCGATATTGGCCACAAGAAAAGATCAGCCACTGACCGACCAACCGTTGAGCTAATTATCTTAATTTTGCTATCTTGCCGTTTTTTTTATTCCACTGCGGTCACGGACTGAGTTCTTCAAACACAGTGCAATGCTATAGGCGCGTTGTAATTACTCGTGCGCACAAACCGTTTTCTGGCTATGTTCTGCTACGATTTTCTTGTAGAAAATTCCTTCGTTCCAACTCCAAGCAGGTGGAGTGATTTTTTTATTGCGTGTCTTCTCCTCTCCCAACTTGCAGCAATGCAAACGGTAACACACACAGAGTTCACGATTTCACGGCTGATAGCACTGAACTACTTCAAGCAAATGAATTCTTCCAGATATTGAACGCAATCGTCCCGTGTGGATTTTCCCAACCAACGTCAATCGGTGCACTCACATCGAGCTCTGAACGTTGAATGAAAACTGCTTTCGCTGTGCAGTGGGTCTCAGGTCGTCTTCCAACCGACGGACTGACTTACTGTAGATGGTCGCTGTCGACTGGCGGAGGCGTCGAAAGCGCTGGTATGCTGGTTTTGTCGAGAGAAATGACCGTGATTGGTGTGGTAATTGTACAGATGGAATGATCAGATTTTGACTGACATGCTGACATGCTAATATTCAGTTCACTCTCCCTGGACAAATATTTGCTCATGTGTCTTGTATTGATGATTAATACAAAAATGGCTCAATTTATGGCGAGATCTAAGTTTGATCTGAAGTTTTCAACAAATATGTCAAATTTGAATAAAAACTAACGACACGGCCGAAGATCAACGATGAACCAATTAATTTAAATGTAAATAAAAGGAAGAGTGATTGTGTTTCGCTTTAGGCTTGATTGTATTATGCTATATTTCACCCTAAGGAGGAAAATTTGGTAAAAACCAAAATTTCTCACTAGGGTGAAAATTTGTTGGTAAAAACCAGTCTTTGTACAGGAGGGCACAAATCCTTATTTCATACTATGTTGCGTTTCGGCTTCGCCTCTTCAGAAACCGACACTAACGTATTGTCGGAATAGATTAGCGCCGGCTTGACGCAAATCCCTTAAAACTAAAACACACTATGTGTTTCAATCAAACGACTGATCAAACGTGATGTCCCGTTCGAGCAGAAGTTCTGTTTATGCCGATGAGACACAAGTGAAGCCGAAACTTGTCTTGGCTTAGCAGGCCTATGCGAAAGCACTATGCTATATTTCACCCTAAGGAGGAAAATTTGGTAAAAACCAAAATTTCTCACTAGGGTGAAAATTTGTTGGTAAAAACCAGTCTTTGTACAGGAGGGCACAAATCCTTATTTCATACTATGTTGCGTTTCGGCTTCGCCTCTTCAGAAACCGACACTAACGTATTGTCGGAATAGATTAGCGCCGGCTTGACGCAAATCCCTTAAAACTAAAACACACTATGTGTTTCAATCAAACGACTGATCAAACGTGATGTCCCGTTCGAGCAGAAGTTCTGTTTATGCCGATGAGACACAAGTGAAGCCGAAACTTGTCTTGGCTTAGCAGGCCTATGCGAAAGCACTATGCTATATTTCACCCTAAGGAGGAAAATTTGGTAAAAACCAAAATTTCTCACTAGGGTGAAAATTTGTTGGTAAAAACCAGTCTTTGTACAGGAGGGCACAAATCCTTATTTCATACTATGTTGCGTTTCGGCTTCGCCTCTTCAGAAACCGACACTAACGTATTGTCGGAATAGATTAGCGCCGGCTTGACGCAAATCCCTTAAAACTAAAACACACTATGTGTTTCAATCAAACGACTGATCAAACGTGATGTCCCGTTCGAGCAGAAGTTCTGTTTATGCCGATGAGACACAAGTGAAGCCGAAACTTGTCTTGGCTTAGCAGGCCTATGCGAAAGCACTATGCTATATTTCACCCTAAGGAGGAAAATTTGGTAAAAACCAAAATTTCTCACTAGGGTGAAAATTTGTTGGTAAAAACCAGTCTTTGTACAGGAGGGCACAAATCCTTATTTCATACTATGTTGCGTTTCGGCTTCGCCTCTTCAGAAACCGACACTAACGTATTGTCGGAATAGATTAGCGCCGGCTTGACGCAAATCCCTTAAAACTAAAACACACTATGTGTTTCAATCAAACGACTGATCAAACGTGATGTCCCGTTCGAGCAGAAGTTCTGTTTATGCCGATGAGACACAAGTGAAGCCGAAACTTGTCTTGGCTTAGCAGGCCTATGCGAAAGCACTATGCTATATTTCACCCTAAGGAGGAAAATTTGGTAAAAACCAAAATTTCTCACTAGGGTGAAAATTTGTTGGTAAAAACCAGTCTTTGTACAGGAGGGCACAAATCCTTATTTCATACTATGTTGCGTTTCGGCTTCGCCTCTTCAGAAACCGACACTAACGTATTGTCGGAATAGATTAGCGCCGGCTTGACGCAAATCCCTTAAAACTAAAACACACTATGTGTTTCAATCAAACGACTGATCAAACGTGATGTCCCGTTCGAGCAGAAGTTCTGTTTATGCCGATGAGACACAAGTGAAGCCGAAACTTGTCTTGGCTTAGCAGGCCTATGCGAAAGCACTATGCTATATTTCACCCTAAGGAGGAAAATTTGGTAAAAACCAAAATTTCTCACTAGGGTGAAAATTTGTTGGTAAAAACCAGTCTTTGTACAGGAGGGCACAAATCCTTATTTCATACTATGTTGCGTTTCGGCTTCGCCTCTTCAGAAACCGACACTAACGTATTGTCGGAATAGAATAGACTGGTTTTTACCAACAAATTTTCACCCTAGTGAGAAATTTTGGTTTTTACCAAATTTTCCTCCTTAGGGTGAAATATAGCATAGTGCTTTCGCATAGGCCTGCTAAGCCAAGACAAGTTTCGGCTTCACTTGTGTCTCATCGGCATAAACAGAACTTCTGCTCGAACGGGACATCACGTTTGATCAGTCGTTTGATTGAAACACATAGTGTGTTTTAGTTTTAAGGGATTTGCGTCAAGCCGGCGCTAATCTATTCCGACAATACGTTAGTGTCGGTTTCTGAAGAGGCGAAGCCGAAACGCAACATAGTATGAAATAAGGATTTGTGCCCTCCTGTACAAAGACTGGTTTTTACCAACAAATTTTCACCCTAGTGAGAAATTTTGGTTTTTACCAAATTTTCCTCCTTAGGGTGAAATATAGCATAGTGCTTTCGCATAGGCCTGCTAAGCCAAGACAAGTTTCGGCTTCACTTGTGTCTCATCGGCATAAACAGAACTTCTGCTCGAACGGGACATCACGTTTGATCAGTCGTTTGATTGAAACACATAGTGTGTTTTAGTTTTAAGGGATTTGCGTCAAGCCGGCGCTAATCTATTCCGACAATACGTTAGTGTCGGTTTCTGAAGAGGCGAAGCCGAAACGCAACATAGTATGAAATAAGGATTTGTGCCCTCCTGTACAAAGACTGGTTTTTACCAACAAATTTTCACCCTAGTGAGAAATTTTGGTTTTTACCAAATTTTCCTCCTTAGGGTGAAATATAGCATAGTGCTTTCGCATAGGCCTGCTAAGCCAAGACAAGTTTCGGCTTCACTTGTGTCTCATCGGCATAAACAGAACTTCTGCTCGAACGGGACATCACGTTTGATCAGTCGTTTGATTGAAACACATAGTGTGTTTTAGTTTTAAGGGATTTGCGTCAAGCCGGCGCTAATCTATTCCGACAATACGTTAGTGTCGGTTTCTGAAGAGGCGAAGCCGAAACGCAACATAGTTTGATTGTATTATTTAAATTCCCTTATCTTCGGTGACTTACAAATGAGAATCAGATGAAGGATTATATAGCTAATAAATTCGACATAAAATATGAAAATATTATTCAAATTAAAGATTTTAACGAAAGGTCAACGTGCAGCTGCTTATATCTGAAGCCAAGAGTTAGGATCCAAATATCCATATTGCAAAAAACAGTCGTTCAGAGTGAAATATATGCGTAACCCGTTGCGTAGCCAGCGATTTAGTGAGCCATGGGGGGGGGGGTCATTTATTTATATTTTGAACCGTGTGTAGCTGAGACAAATGCAGGTTGAAAAGCAAGCGATATATTTCATTCAATTGTATTGTTCGAAATTAGTGCTAATAATTCCATCTTGTGACAAAACTAGTATGTATGTGTGTGTAGTAGGAAGACAATATCAGTTCAAATGGATACGGGTGAATTTACAGTAGATTCAATTTATTTATAGGATAACTTTTATATTGTTGCTGTCAATGATAAGCCAAAGAAGAGATGGGCGTAGGGTTGCCATTCCTTCGGGTTTGACCCGGAGACTCAGGTTTTTGAAGACGATCTCCGGGTCTCCTCCATCAATTTCTCGGGTCTAGTTAGATTACGAATAATTTTAACTGAATTTGTTTGCTTCATACGAGCTCTTCCGGTGTTAATGTTGGCTGCTCTTGCAGTAGTCCTTAACTGTTGGCCAGAGAGAAAAGCTTTGCTTCTTTGTTGAAACCTTCCTAGTGACTGCGATGACGAATAACCAATTTTTTGCGTCTAGCGAAAGTTTCGGAAGGCACAGCAATGTGGCGTCTCAGACTTTGCCGCTTTACTTTGCTCTACTGCTCCTGGTAGTTGTAGCAGAAAGCAATTCTTCTTTGATTTGCTCTCCACAGCGAGAGTGACCGGTGCTTTTGGATTTTTGTCATTAGCCAGTGAAATGAAATTCTACTCTTATCTAAATCGACAAAACGGTTTACAAACGCGAAAAATTGGTCGTTGAGATTTTTCTGAGGTGAAAAAATCTGTGGTCACGTCTTCCTTCGGAAGGGAAGTAAAGCCGTTGGTCCCCGGTCCATGAAATTGGTGGATCGATATCTAGTCCAGGTAGTGGAATCACCTCTCTGGCGTCGGTAAAGAAGAAGTATATCCAACTTCTATACTCTACTAACAAAAAGATCCTCGTCCCGAGATACTTGTGGAGTGCGCAGTAGTATATACTGCCTCTAGCAAAAGCAAGTATCGGACTAACAATTCCTTCCCTTTCCTTCCGCGATCTACGTTCGGGCCTGGCCGGCGCCGGTATTGATCAGAAACACTTTAGGATTACCAGGAGTTGCACATTGAAAGATGTTTCGCTAATCCCAAGCATAATTATCTGCTGATTCCCTGTGCAACTTCAGCTAGTCCCGATCGATAAAGGAGTAGCAGCCAGGGGTGGTCGCACAAGCTCAAGCTCAAGCAAAAATTTACAGCCTAATGCGAAAAGCTCAAAACAGTGGTGTGTATTATGTATGGTGCACTAGACAATGTGAGTCAAAACTGACATTGCTACTTCGACCAGTAACAAAAGAAATGAAAGAATTTATACATTTAAATTCAGCAGGGAGGTCTGGTTTCAACATACACTCGTGTTTCTAAAATCCCTATCCCTATCCCAGGTCAGAAAGAAAAAAAAGTGAAAGCCTTACCGGAGGTGGCAACACTAGATGGGCAGAACCGTCAACAGAGGAATTCATGCGCGAGGAACATAGAATCTCCTTCCAACAAAAGCATCCGGCCACATAATCAACAAATGCGTGAACTAGGAAGTTTCCCTGCGCAATGCACCTGAAAAATAGCGTGCCAATCTCTCTACAACTATATCTAGTGACCGAAGAAAAGTCTCCTTTTTTAATCTAATGATTTATTTGAAACGGCTCAGTGCGTTAGCACAACTGAACCGTGGGTATTTTATTTTTTTACAATAAGTAAAAATTAAAAAAAAATCTAAAATGTCGGTCTGCCAGATCTTGTTGACGCAGTTTGCTGCTGCGTGTTGAGATCCTTTTCCTTGGCGGTGAAGCCGCTTGGGGGTCATTCAGTCTGCCTTCTATCGAGTTATCGTTCCCGTCCATGTCGTCATCGGTACTACTTTCTTGCTGTTCACGATCAGAGGTTCTTATTTGTTTCGTATTCTTACGGGTCGCTGTTGTAAATCCGTCTTTATCGGTATTTGCTTCTTTATTGGCGATGCTAGTTGTTGGTTTGGGAGCGGTTGTCGTGGTCGTTGTACCTACATTATTGGTTAATTGGATCATTATTTTTGGTTTATCTGAAGGTGTCGATGGCTGCTTGTTAGAGTTGGCTGTAGTAGATGAGTTTTGACTAGTTGCTTCGGCGCATGTTTTTCCGTAGTGTGCTGCATGGTTACAGAATTGGCATGTTGGCCCGGGATATATGATTAGCGTTGTTTGCTTATAGGTCACGCCTTCCTTCGGTTATTTGCATTCGATAGTCATGTAAGTATTGGTTTAGTCACTCGCATCACAATGCGAACGCTGTTGGGAATGCCGGTAAAAAAATTCTCCAGGTGTCATTCGTAATAGATTCTACTTCTCCATATTGCGACATGATTCGTTTGATGTAATCATCCCAAGTGCGCGGGGCCAAATCATGGATACGCACGTCCACCATATCGTTTTCCATATGCACGGGGATCTTGAATCTGGTGGTATTAAATTCAACCTCGTGTTGCATGTTGTTTTTTGCAATGAAGTTTTCTGTCTGTGCTAAGCTTCTACACGTGATCAAAACACAGTTTTACGTAGTGTAGCTGAATGTACGTAACTTCAGCGAGATTAAGCTCCATTTAAATCTTAACTAACTGTTCCATTTCCTGAACTGTGGGTCTAACACGAGTTTTACTAAAGTCGATCGAAATCGTGTTATCCCGTAGCACGGACACTTTTGTTTCATTTGGCAAACTCATTTCACTCCGCAGCCGGGGGCAACGATACAATTTGTTTATGCACTGCTATAGAACAAAAGCTGGCTTGATTCACTGGTGCCTACCCGACCAGGAGAAAATAACTGGGCAATAACCCGAGCATACTATTTTTTGGTATTCATACCAAAACTTAGTATTAATTGATTATTATACCTCATTGAGGTATTAAGCAGGTGTTGAAGAAACAATTTTCAATACCTGCTTAATACCTCAATGAGGTATAATACTTTATTTTAGTATTATTTATGTATTCCAGTGCTTTTAACAAATACCAAATCAATACCTTATTGAATACCTCCATAGAGAAAATTTTGTTGTTTGAAGGTTGAAAAACGTTTTATTATTATTCAGGTATTATAATAACTCTTTCATTGTCAAATAGTTATTTGTAGAACATGTCTTTGTTATTTATTTTAGGTATTTTACCTCTTATGTAGATCTCATTAATACCATATTGTGGTAAACAGTTGTTGGTATTGATACCTAAATTTAGTATTCCGCAGTTATTTTCTTCTGCTCGGGTATAGCCTGCTATAGTGTAGCGATTTTTTGTTTTGCTTCTGCTTTGTGCGAGGTCAGAAGATAGACTTCAAAGAGTCTCCTTAATTCCGATTGGAATTCCAATTTACTGTTCAGTTGCCACATCAGTGAACTGCCCTTATATGCAAAAGTGAAGTAAGCGCCACTTTGGTCAAATTTCATTTTTTCATATTTGTGAGTTCTCTACAAAAATCCGCCACTTTCAGTGCATTTGTCTTAAAAAAGTTTGCAAAATGGCCTTTAAAACGCGAAACAAAATAACGTAAACGCCATTTTTACCAAAGTGACGTACCGGTGCAATGTAGTATGGAACGCGTATTTAACAAGGCAAAACAGTTCTCGACAAACATATGATTACTGCCTAAAAGCCAACTGTCAAAATCCACTTTGAATGGAAATTCCGGACAAACCGTTACACGCCAATCACAGATGTTGGTAGTAAATGAAGGAGAAAAGTTTTCTCTTTCATAGACTGATGTGGACTGTGTTCGACTAGTAACAGTTTCTCTGGAATTTCCATTCAAAGTGGATTTTGACAGTTGGCTTTTAGGCCGTAATCATATGTTTGTCGAGAGTTTATTCTTTAGCTGTTGTATCATACGCAATACGATCAAATTCCAGCAATTTGTCGATAGAAACTTATCCTTCAACCATTTCTATTTTATAAAGAAGTCAGTCTCCTGTGAAAGTTAGAATGTTTCCCTTAAGCAGCGAGCTTAGACTTTTCCAACATGGATTTTGTGATAACACAATAAGGTGCGAACGTATCTTGGTGAAAACTATTGTTCTAAACCTTGATCGTTGTTGTTCTGTTTCTCATTATTTTTGTGCACAGTTGATTCCAATTATCAGATTTCTAAACCAATTCCAACCTAACCACCTGCAAATAATCCGGACTTTATTCAATTTTTATAAACCGTATGAGTAGAACTATTTAGATATCCGGCTCCGAATTTATACGAAAATTTCAAGGGGTCTGTTCAGGGCAAATTTAAGCCAGTTTCATTAATTTGTCAAAGTATTGCTGGAACACTGGTATTAATATAACATGAATGTTAATAAATTGTATATGTAAACGCTCTAAATTAATTTTGAAACAATCTGAGACGTAGTGGATCCATAATGGGTAACCCATACTTGTGAATCGTTTGTGTCTGTATAAACCTGTTATTCGACACACTCGATTTACTAACAATGCAATCAGATCACACGGGGCAGATTACGACCAACTCCAGTATAACCATATACTCGCAAGACGTCAAATGTGCTTGAATAGTTTATAGACAATCGAGATGATGTATTTTGATGGGCCATGTAACAGGAATATTCACAAAAAAAAATTTCAAAGAAGCGGAATCCGGCATTACCGGGACCGGTCGTTATGAGGGACACTGTATCCAAAGGTCTTCAAATATGATTGCATTCTTCATAGATCACAGAATTTGATGGGTCGCATGACAGGAATAATTGCTAAAATAGTTTGATCTGAACTTCCGTATTCTGTAATTTTTAATATAGTGTCCTCATTTCATTTTGAATTTGCATTGTCCATAAATTATAGAGTTGATGTTATTTGTTATGCTGCATGACAGAAATGTTTAACAACAATGTTTCATCCGAGAAACCGGATTTCGCAATAACCGCAATCGATTATAAAGTGTTCTTGTGTGCCCGGATGACTTAATATGTGGTAGTATTATTCATGGAAAACCGAGTTGGTGTACTTTGATGTGCCACGCGACATGAATGATGAAAAGGAATCCGGAATCACCGGAATGGGTCGTAAAGTTTCCACGTGTGTCCGGATGACTCTACATGTTTGCATTGTTTATAAATCATCGTTAAAGTTCCGCATGGCAGGTATCTTGAAGAATAAATATTTCATAGACATGGGTAGCGCTTTTCAATAGGTCATCCAGCCCAGAACCGCTTCCACGTTGCCTGAAAAGTCTACATTACACCAAAATGAATTCATAGTGTTCAAATGTACGATAATATAATCAATACATTTTATAATAATGCCAGACTTGCAGCTAAACTTTGGAAAATTAATGAAAAGGCACTAAATGGCCCTCGGACATTACCCACGTAATGTCCATATAAATCCAGAACCGACCATCTGGCCAGACCACCACAGACAGACTTGGAAACTTGAATCAATTCATGATCATTGGCAGGTAATTCAGTTTAAAACAATCGAAAATATACGACACGCTTTACTCGCCACTATTGGTTTGTATAGGGGGAACTGAGTCAATTCGGACCTAGTAAGGGTTTATGACCTATAGAACTGGAGTCGATTCACAAATAAATATTTTTTTCCTGAAAGCCTGATCAATTGCGTACATTTTTTCAAAGGCGACTTTTTCCGATCTTTTACCGTATTGTGTAAAAACGGTTCTGCGCAAAAGTATATGAATGGTCCGAATTACCCCAACCCTGATCCAATTCGGACCACCCATTTCTTATCGATTTTTTGCATGCCTATTTTGGCCTAACTTAATCCTATTTAATTTTCACTAAATTTCGAGTTGTTAATACACAAATACACAGCGGGGCCAAAATCTTTCGGTAAATTAATGGTTATTTTGGGCAGCTCAAAATTATCTCTTTGTTTTCTTTTATAGGTTCGGTTTGTATACAACCCTCGATTAATATTTTGCTCAATAAATAGTTGTATGGATATTAGCCCCAATAGGACTTTAATCTGACTAGTATCGATGATCACGGATGAATACGTACTATAGATGGGCGAATGAGTCACGAATTGATCAAAAGAAACTTACTGAAAATTCGCCGCATCTGTTTTTATGAATTTAATTTCGAGTTCAGTTATTGCTAACAAGCCCGTGCATCAGGTTAACGATACTTTGTATTACCCTTCAGTGTTTGATATTATCGTTCGTATACGTGTATTACACGAACAATCTGATATGGAAAATAGGAAATATAGAATAGAGCTACATGACAGCCATGAAAATGATATATACGCTTTTCATAATATTATTTACCATAGCTGAGAAACAGCTGATGGTCCAAATTGGCCAGCGGTCCGAATTGGACCACGTCCGTCAGAATTGCATAAAAAATGAAACGAAATGAAATCGCGTTTTTTTTTTGCAAAAATGACGTTAGCTAAAATTTACAAAGTTTTCTCAAAAAGTGAAAATTAGAGCAATTGGCTATTATCTATGACGGATTAGACACATTTTGTACAGAATATGTTTGAAACATTAATTGTACTTTCTAAAACACCACGAAGCACAAAAATTGGTTTCCTGGCAAATATTCCTATTGGCGCTAACGTCACAATTGCATAAAAGGGCAAGTGAAGTGCTGAAGAATCTTCCTCTTCCCACTTATGACGTATGAAATGAAGTCAGCACCGCAATATTCGGCAATCCATGAGAAATTTCTGATCAGCTTATCATTTCTTTTGACGTGACTCGGGTGGGTGCGACGCCCGACAAAATCGCCGATTCGATCCAACATCAAACGAATCGGGTTAACGAAGTATGGTCGTCGGATCGGTTTTTCTGTTCGCAGGAGACAAGCTTGTTGACAAAACCCCTCGCTGAATTATCAAACAAACGTCGTGGTGGATTGCCTAATTATATCAACGCTTTTTCTTGAAAAGGGCGATACTAGCAGTGACACCATTCACAGAAAATCAACAGTGAATATTTCAAGGCTTGGTTTTATTTCCTATTTAGGAACTATTGTGTTTTTTACATCCTAGATTGCATGATTCAGTGATCGAAACCCAAAACTGCATAAAGTATTTGAAATTATTAAATTAAAATTTGTTTTTGCTATTTAAATCGACAAAATTATAGTATCGCCCCTTTGGCGATTGTTTATTTTTTCGGTCCCACCTATCAGCATTGAAGTATCGCTCTTACGTTTTTTTTACAATAACTACCGTATTACACCACCGATTTCGTCCGGGTTTTTTCAAGAGCGATCATTGTTACTATTTACAGCTGGTATCAGCTTGATTATCCAAAAAAAATTCGAAAAAAACAGTTTCGCCTCTAAACTGCTAGCAAAATAAGTATCGCCCTGCTTGTTTGCATGGAACGTGGAGGGCGAAACTTTAAATAAACAAACAAAAATACAGTTTCGCCCAATGTATTTTTTGCTGTAGTTTAAGAAAGCAATATCGTAGAATCCAAATTTTTAGGTTAATTTGTTGCCTTTTAAAGCCCTCATTCGCATGTATGAAAAAAGCCTTATGTTTACATTTGTAAGTATCGCCCTTTTCACAAAAAAGCGTTGATATCTACATGTATAAAAGTCAATGTTTGTATGTATGTAATTCATGGACTCCCAAACGGCTTTACCGATTGCCGTAAAGATTGATACGTATAGTAGACATTGGTATTGGAGCGTGTTTGTGTGCTATTGGTTGGAAATTATCTGCCCGCCAGATGGCGCTTCGGAACAAATTTCTTTTTACTCCTATTTCGATAAAAGTCGCAGCGACGCACGACGGGTATTAGCTAGTTCATTATATCAAGACACAAATGCCAATGATTTTTTTTAATATATGATATAGAAATATTCCAAACAGAGGGACCATTCATAAATTATGTAACACTTTTAGGGGGAGAGGCTATGACAAAATGTGGCATGTTGTGACATATGGGGAACGAGGAATAATCTACGTAACATATTTTTTCTGAACAAAAACAATTTTTTAGGGAATTTGTTACGTAATAGCGGAGGGGGGATGAAGAAATCTGTGACAATTTGTTACATGCGAGGAGGGGGGAGCCAATTTTCGGCAATTTTTGCGTTAGGTAATCTATGAATTGTCCCACAGCTCTACATTTAAAAATGTAAGTAAATATTATATAAACATTTATACAATGTAATGTAATGTAATGTAATGCAATCGAATGGAATGATAAATAAATTAAACATCTAAAATATTGTATGAAACACAATGAAATAAAAAAAATAGAATTATGAAAATAAGAATAATGTTTATAACAAATACAATGTCTATTAAAAAATAATGTACGAAATGCATATAATGATACAAATATAACAATACAATCAGTCAGTATGAATGAAATAGTTACAATGGATGCACCTAATACGCCCAATGATAGTGTAAAAAAATTTGAAAACAACTATTAACTATTTTTATGATATGGGCTAATCGACATGTTTCCGAAATTGACATTTTTGCATTTTTTAATAGTTCTAGGTATTCCACATGGACTATCATTTGAGAAATTTGAAAAAAATAGATTTTTTGCTATTAGCAGTAAAAGTTGACCATGGAAGTAACCCCAGTACTAGCTGGCGTCCTAAAGGGCCACATGGTGTCTTATGGAAAATTGAGTTTTCTCGCGAGTAGTATTTCCATCCGGGTCAGCCGTGTAGTGCCATATCACTGGAATAACATTTCTTTTTCGTGCAATTTGCAAACAAATATTACGATAACAGTAGGAACACTAGGTCACAGCTCAACCAGTGCAGAGTGTCGAGTAAAATCGCCATCTTAGAGCGATCTCAACAAGAGAGCTTCTATTTTCAAAGAATGACTATCCAGCTCGTTCACCACGTTTGCGTAGCATGACTTACCCAGAAATGGACGAACAACCGATTTCCCGAGTTCTCTGAAAATGTAAACTGTTAACGTGATTACTTGCCTAAGAAACTTACATAAAAGCAACGAACCCACCCATCCCCCGAACCAGCGGTATCCCTCCATTTAAGGTGGTGAAATCTTGACGCAGCTGTATCCTTAAAAGCCCGCAGGTCTACCATTCACAAACTTAAACGAACCCCTGAAGCCCACCCTAGTTTGTAAAAACGCGCATTCGAATACTGTCGCCTCATAAATATTGGTCGGAAGGTTGTCGAAGAGCGGAAAACGCAGAAAAAAACGGTTTCTCCCTTGCAACCGACTGCGGTACTATCAATGATCCGCTAACCATCGCCAATCAGATTGAAAAGTACTTCCAGTCACTGTCATATGGTCAATCTTTCCCACTTCTCTCCGGACACCAGTCAAACATACAACCGAGCCTTCCCAGGTGCGGAATTCGCAGCAGCAATCACCTCTGGTCGAGGAAAATCAACAGGACAGGACGACATCAGTTACCCTATGCTGAGACACTTCCCGCCGGTCGGAAAGAGAGCACTCTTCAACAGTTTCAACGGAATCTTGGAGCGTTGCCCTTTCCCGGACTCCTGTCGAGAGACTTTAATGGTAACCATCCCCAAAAAGCCAAGTAATTTTTGCGCAATAAGTTTCATACTATGTTGCGTTTCGGCTTCGCCTCATCAGAAACCGACACTAACTTATTGTCGGAATAGATTAGCGCCGGCTTGACGCAAATCCCTTAAAACTAAAACACACTATGTGCACAGAGAACAGACATCCATGATCGAACAAAAATATTTAAAAAACGTGTGTAAACATTTGAATTAATATACGAAAAACACTAGCGCCTCCACACCAACCTATCCCAACTATCCGTCAAATCGATTCCGGAACCGGTTCGAAATCCTGGATGGATTCAGCATGGAATCTAGCTCAAAGAAAACAACCGATTCCGACTCTATCGGTTGACGTATTTGAGCTGGAATTCATCCTGGAAGTCCGAATCGGTTCCGGACTAGTTTGACTGGGTAGAGGAATAACTGCTGTCAATTCTGTCGCACTCAGCCACAAAAAAACATGACGACAGTAGCGCACCTGGTTTAGATATCCAAACTACCTTCGAAACTGTTAGAGATTTTACACAAGTTGAATGCTGAAGATGGACGTCTGTTCTCTGTGCTATGTGTTTCAATCGAACGACTGATCAAACGTGATGTCCCGTTCGAGCAGAAGTTCTGTTTATGCCGATGAGACACAGTGAAGCCGAAACTTGTCTTGGCTTAGCAGGCCTATGCGAAAGCATTATGCTATATTTCACCCTAAGGAGGAAAATTTGGTAAAACCCAAAATTTCTCACTAGGGTGAAAATTTGTTGGCAAAAACCAGTCTTTGTACAGGAGGGCACAAATCCTTATTTCATACTGTTGCGTTTCGGCTTCGCCTCATCAGAAACCGACACTAACTTATTGTCGGAATAGATTAGCGCCGGCTTGACGCAAATCCCTTAAAACTAAAACACACTATGTGTTTCAATCGAACGACTGATCAAACGTGATGTCCCGTTCGAGCAGAAGTTCTGTTTATGCCGATGAGACACAGTGAAGCCGAAACTTGTCTTAGCTTAGCAGGCCTATGCGAAAGCATTATGCTATACCTGCTAAGCCAAGACAAGTTTCGGCTTCACTGTGTCTCATCGGCATAAACAGAACTTCTGCTCGGGACATCACGTTTGATCAGTCGTTCGATTGAAACACATAGTGTGTCTTTGTTTTCAAGGGATTCGCTGAGCCCGGACATTATAACCGACATTATAACGGACTCCAAGAAGTCAGTGACATGCAACTTTGTAAACCACTGGAGGCACACGACCACCTTTCACCTAGAATCTTTCGTCGAAATGAGGAACAAACAATAGCAACAAACGCTGCCTCCTTTGAAACCCTATAACAACCTTCATAGAGCTATTATTGATTCTCGCTTCTACTATTTCCTTATAAAGGCGAATGACTATATATGGTTAAAGCCTGAAATAAATAGACACGGAGAACTGATTCATTTCAATTCTAACCAAAAAAGTAGTTGTTTTTTTTGTGTTCGCTAGTTGATATTTGGGCAAATGATGTCAGCCTCAGTCTGGATACAAATGTTTCAGCCTTGGCAAAAAACTTGAAAAGCTAACGTGGGTTAAAGCTTGTAATACTTGTCACAGATTGTAATGTAATGTTTGTTTCAGCATGGACACGAACGCATACACCGTTACACTACCGTTTCAGACACAAACAACTGAAATTCAACTAAACTTCTTGTTGATTTGAGCTAGTTCATCGTTAAATACAACATATTTCAAAATGATAACTAATTTTAATTGACGGTTGTGTTTACCGATCAACGGGAGAACTTATGAAATTTAATTGTTGACATACTCTGGAGGTCAGTTATCGTAAATTTAAAATTGAGTTATGGTGCTCATAATATTATCTTTTTTGGATTGTAATCTTAAAAGAGACGAAATGGCAAAATGCGTTTACAGATTGTTAGTAATTGAATAATGAATATAATTTTAGATGAAGGGATAATTTTTAATTCTATTCTATTTAATCAGCCAGCACTACAAAAAATCCCATTCCACATCTAGTAAGGCATCTCAAGATATGAAAAATAAATATTTTCATAATACTTTCAACCTTCAGTGGAATATATGCATTATAAAAAATATGTCAATGAAAGTCATTCCTTAATCTGAAATATCTTGATTGATGATAAACAAATTAAAACTGACAATGAGGTCAGTTGAATTTCTGTTGCTTGTGTACTGGTTCAAGTATTTGGGTCCAGACTAAAACAAACATATCAAGCTGAGACAACTACCTAAATTCATAACCGTTATAACCTGCGTGTATGAACCTAGTTGCTGTCTCAACTTCGATGTATTTCAATAAGGTGTGCATCTTGGTTAGTTTTCTGTCTTTTGGTATGATGTGCATCTTGAATCAAAATCAATAATAATTTTCAATAACTGTTATTTGAGAGTTTCGCAAAAATAAAAGAAAATTTAATTCAATATTTATTCAGAACAAAACTAGTATCAATTGTACAATTACAACATACAGCTATTAATCTCCATCACTATCTGATATATCATCCACTTCAAACACACTGGTATTATCCATATCACTCACTAAATCACTGCAACCGTTGGCCTTCCTTATCAAATCGCCCCACAAAAAGTGGCAATCACAGATAGGACAGCTGCCTTCTACGGGTACATACTGGCCCGGCTCCAAACAGCGACCAGCCAGGCATTCAATATGACTAGTGAATTTACAACTCGGACGAACACAACATACTACGAAATCGTTCCCATCCTTTCCGGAACGAATTAATTCGCTGCAAACCATACAATTGACGATCGATTGCTTCACGGAATCTGGTCCAATTATCGGCTCATCATCATTCTCCCCATCATCCAAAATGACTGTTATGTCACCATCTAAGGAATTCAACTGTGAAGCTTCTGATATACAAGCAGTTTCAATTCCTGCTCCTTTTTCTTCTGCGTTCATCACAATAAGGTCGTACTCATCCACATTAACATCGTAATCATAATCAACGGTATTTTGCTTACTTTTACTAACGCTCTTTACGACTTTGGCGTTTTTGTTGCCCTTCCCCGGTTGCTTGACATTGTTGGTCACTTTTCCATTTTTCAGCACTTTCTTCACACGGCCAAAACAAATCGGCATATGCATGGGAGGCGTCTTCCCGACCTGCAAAAATGAACCCACGGATGGGAACCAGAATGTAACCGTTTAGTGTTTTTGTCCCAGGCGAGCTGGGGTTAAATTAGAGACACTTTTACCTCAAACTCACGGTGATACTCATCCACCAACCAGCGAACCGTGAGTGGGAGTCGATTCCACGGGCCGATTCGTAGCATTTCGGTTAGAATGCGGAAGTTGTATTCAAAATTGGTTTCTTTGCGTTGCTTTTTCTGTAGCTCGGGGATCTGCTTCAGGCGTCTGGAAAGCTTTGGTTGCTGCCACGCCCACTCGAACTATTGGATGATATTGGATCTTGAACGCACGAGGACGTTACACGGATCTTGAACGCACGAGGACGTTACAAGAACTACTATTTGTGGTACTTACCCTTAAAGCTGATATATTGTTTGGAAAGCCATGAATTATCATTACCATGACCCTGAAAATGTAAAACTGATATACTATCGTTGTTCTTTCTATGGTGCCAAGAATAAGTTTCCAGATTCAAGGAAAATAACCCTTTTCCGTGAAATTATGGGGGGGGCATCTGGTGCAGTCGGTAAAAAATCGACTTCTTTTTTATTCGCCTAATTATTAGTATTGAACCTTTAGAGTGGAATCCAGCACTTTCGGTGGCTACGCTGAACATCTTTGGATTTAAACATCCATGCGCTCCTCGCGCGTGTTTGCTGTAACACATGCAGATTTCAATTTATCGGCAACTTTAATAGCATTTATCTTTAAATCGCATTTTTATAATTGGCGGACACTATAACTCAAAAACTATTCAACGGATTGACTTGATTTTTTTTATGAGAATCCATAATATGTGTAGCCAGTCGATATATCACGGAAATCCGAATAACAAAAATTTTTCCCATCATTTTGAAAAAAAAAGCGAAATATTGCATTAAAATATGAAATTTTACGGATTTTATGATACAATTTTCCGAAATTCAAACTTTTTTCTATTTTCTTTGGTCTATCAAGTAACTACAGGACCAAGCTCCATAAATCCTATAGAATTTCCTGTTTCAGACAATTTTATCTAGAGTTATCATGTCCACCGTGGCGCTCCTAGGCGTGGCAATGGTTGGATGTCTACTCTTGTAACGGCTCTGCGTCACTGAAAAAATTTTTTTTGCGCATAATGAATATATAAATCAATCTTTACATTACACAAGAGGTCCACTGTTGCCTTGATTTGTGTGCATCTCCCAACTTCATATTATACCCTTCATTTAAGGCTAGGTTAACGAAAATTGGTTCAGTCGAATGGCTTTAGTTCTGAAATATGCCCGGAACCGGAGACTAACGGAATTACCGGTAGTGGACAATACATTGAACATTATAACAGAACACAATTTTCGTAACATAGGGTGATGAGCCTATTTTGGCACCATTATGGAGAGGGTCGCACTATTTTTTGAACAACTTAAAAAGAAGCCATATTACCTATAACCTTTTTCAGAATAAAGTATCAGTGTACTGTTTCTTAAACATCTGTATAATGCTTATTTGGCAGAATTGTCTCAATTTTCAGCATAAATGAAAATAAATGTTCTATTCTGTGCATCTATTCCCACCTGAACGTTCCAATTATCGCCTCATGGGTGTGCCGATTTCCACCTCATCGAAAAACAATCTAGTTTAAACGCAATGCCTCATATTTCATTTGCGTCGATTCTAACTAGGTATCCAGATCATGGACGCCAACGCGTGATTTGTAAAACGAATTATTCTGCTTTTTTCAGCCGATCAAAACA